>NC_089738.1:16871733-17116733 GCF_035083965.1 Branchiostoma lanceolatum | reverse complement strand
TATCTTGAGAGGCACAAAGTCTAACTACCTTCTTTTCATCGGTTTTTGTGTGTCTTGTATCAGGTTCATGTCCCTTGCGAGCAATTATATGGATGGTAAGCAAGACGTAGTTGAATACCGTCAATGCGACATGCCTTGGTCGATAAAGCTATAGCTGACAGTCCAACCTGCTTGTAGACATATGCATGTACATGTATCTTGCGAGGCTCAAAGCTTAACTACCGTCTTCTGTGCATCTTTTGTCAAGTTCATATCCCTTGCGAGCAATTACATGGACAGATAAGGAAGACATATTTCAATACCGTCAATGCGATATGCCTCGGTCGATAATGCTATAGCTGGTCGTCAAAGTTGCTTGTAGACATATGCGTGTATCTTAAGAGGCACAAAGCTTAAGTACCGTCTTCTGATCCGCTTTTGTATGTCTTGTATCAAGTCCATGTCCTTTGCGAGCAGCTACAAGGAAGACATAGTTGAATACTGTCAATGCGACATGCCTTGGTCGATAAAGCCATAGCTGAGAGTCCAACTTGTATGTAGACAAATCGAGGCATAAAGCTTAACTACCGTTCTTTGATATCGGATTTTGTATGTCTCTTGTATCAAGTTCATGTCCCTTGCGAGCAGTTACATGGATGGTAAGCAAGACATAGTTGAATACCGTCTATGCGAGATGCCTTGGTCGATAGAGCTATAGATAGAGTCCAACTTGTAGACATATCGAGGCATAAAGCTTAACTACCGTTCTTTGATATCGGCTTTTGTATATCTTGTATCAAGTTCATGTCGCAAGGGAGAAGTTACATGGATAGATAAGGAAGACATAGTTGAATACCGTCTGCGCGATATGCCTTGGTCGATAAAGCTATAGCTGGGAGTCCAACCTGCTTGTAGACATATGCGTGTATCTTAAGAGGCACAAAGCTTAAATACCGTCTTTTGATCGGCTTTTGTATGTCTTGTATCAGGTTCATGTCCCTTGCGAGCAGTTAAATGGATGGTAAGCAAGACATAGTTGAATACCGTCAATGCGACATGCCTTGGTCGATAAAGCTTTAGCTGACAGTCCAACCTGCTTGTAGACATATGCATGTATCTTGCGAGGCTCTAAGCTTAACTACCGTCTTCTGTGCATCTTTTGTCAAGTTCATATCCCTTGCGAGCAATTACATGGACAGATAAGGAAGACATATTTCAATACCGTCAATGCGAAATGCCTTGGTCGATAACGCTTTAGCTGGTCGTCAAACTTGTTTGTAGACATATGCGTGTATCTAAGAGGCACAGGGCTTAACTGCCGTCTTCTGATCCGCTTTTGTTTGTCTTGTATCAAGTCCATGTCCTTTGCGAGCAGCTACAAGGAAGACATAGTTGAATGCTGTCAATGTGACATGCCTTGGTCGATAAGGCTATAGCTGGGAGTCCAACTTGTTTGTAGACATATCGAGGCATAAAGCTTAACTACCGTTCTTTGATATCGGCTTTTGTATGTCTTGTATCAAGTTCATGTCGCAAGGGAGAAGTTATACGGATAGATAAGGAAGACATATATAGTTGAATACCGTCAATGTGACATGCCTTGGTCGATAAAGCTATAGCTGTGAGTCCAACTTGTATGTAGACATATCGAGGCATAAAGCTTAACTACCGTTCTTTGATATCGGCTTTTGTATGTCTTGTATCAAGTTCATGTCGCATCAATAGATAAGGAAGACATAGTTGAATACCGTCAATGCAACATGCCTTGGTCGATAAGGACATAGATCGGAGTCTGCGATGCCATCTAGCAGGGATAGAACGGCCTAGGCGCATTGTAGTCATGACTAAGAACGTTAGAAGAACAGATTGTAAGATTGTACAACGACGATCAATCTAGATTTGAACTGCCATGTTCCAGATTTCAAGATTACCATGTTGGTGGTCTTGCATTTGACGTGGTAATACATTTGTAGATGCACCGAAAATTCTCTGGTTGAATTCAGCAAAACAAGACAAAGCTGTCCTGTCTGATATTGCATCTTTTTAAGTAAAGCATCTTTTTATGGCACGTATATTTCTGTCGTATCGAGGATGATTATACATATTTAGCTTGCGATATTCAATGCTATGTATCAAAACCATCATCTTCCTATATTCAAGTACTTCGTGCTATGCCTAAGCTACTTATTATTGCCAGAGTCATTTTAAGACTGCTTGATTAAGTCAGTTTATGCATACATTTTTGTTCATCCTAACAATTAGTCTACAATAAATAACCATCGTGCGTTTTATACGCCCATTAGTTCTATGCGACGCCTTTTTGTTCTTAATGTTTGCTTGAGTACGACAAATTACATGTTTTGCTTTAAAAACCCTTTTCAAGTCATGCGACGTTTCTTTCTCCTTACTCTATCATTTTAGCTGTAACATTTTATGTTCTGGTAAACCAACATGTGAACACAGTTATCAATACGAGGTCGTCAAAACTAAACATACGCCCGGACTGTAAAACAGGTGAATATATAAGCCAGTAGCTTGTCTATTCTGCGCAACAGTCGTTCTATGACTACTAATAACTGTTTACAGTGTCATCGTTTAGATAAGACTACTTCATGCATGTTTTGGTAAAGCAATTATATATCATATTTCACTCATGTTATAGACAGTATAAAGCATACGTGTGTATTTGTAAAAACGACGACACAGATATCTCAAGAGTCGAAATTGTGTGCTGTTCGTGTTTGTAGATATCTAGCTTTTGTTTAACTATTCTATACTAACGACATTTTTAATGTTCTATCTTAATTTGCTCTCTTTTTATCATTTTTCTCTTAACGTTTTCCTCTTCCCCCACTAATAGCTCTCGATCCCTCCTAACTACATGTTTCTGGACTAGAAGTGCCTCCTTATTGCGTGTTCTTTTCAAGTAGTTGGCAGAAGAAGTGGTTGATTGCCGTATTCAACAAATTCCACACCCCGTGAGCAAATCTAGGATGAATTCTGCGGTCGAATGAGTCATCGTCTGGAGCACGCATGAGGACCGCGAAAGGAAAATATTACCTCATTCGGAAACATTCTGTATACCGTGGATGTTTGTACAATAGGTCGTGGGTTGTTGGTGTAGCGTGAGCGATTAAATCACCATCTATTACACCTTACTACATGTTGGAAGAATAAGCTTTTTGTGTGTACATGCCTATATTTGGGAAACGAAGTGGTTTATTTCTGTCTTTAACGCACAGAAACTGTCTGCACACGTACTACGGTTGTTTGTAGATATAACGTATTAGCGATCGAATCGATTGTACCTTACTACATGTTTTTGTACTTGGACTAGAAGTTGTGTGTGTTCTTCTCAAGTATTTGGGAAAAAAGTGTCTGAATGCTGTATTCAACACACAGAAACCTTCTGTACATCATGGTTGTTTGTAGAAGAGGTCGTGGGTTGTTGGTGTAACTTAGCGATCGAGCGCAAGTCTTGTGTATATTTGTTCATCTGGGCAAAAGTCAGTTCACGTGCCGTGTTGACTTGACCGATTACGTAATGGATACAGACTCAATTTGTTATTGTTGCTAGCCAGATGTTCTTCCCTTTTTCAACTCTTTCTTTCTTTCTTTCTTTCTGACTTTTTACTTTTGCCAAGAATGTCTGTTTTTACTGCCGCTTGTGTGTGTGTGTGTTTGTCTGTGTGTGGGCAGCATAACTCAAGATGTTGTGAATAGATCCTTATGATACTTAAAATGTGGGTAGGGGTCGGGAAAACGAAGATCAAGGTCGACAATGGGCCTCCTAGCGGCTTTCTAAGGCGCTGCAAGAAAAAAAATCCGATTTTGGTATCTTGTTTTTTATCATTAAGAAGCTAATCTATTCCCTGTTAAGGTGGATGCAAAATTGGTGTATAGATGTACCCTTATAATAAAGATGCGTACATGTCTGTACAGAAGGCATTCAACATAAAAGGTAACATTTACATGTACAACGCACTCAAATGTTTGCAGCCTGCAAAACGCCATGTGAACGTCAAAACACCTTTAGAGTTGGCAATAACGCTTTAAAATGCCAAGGCCCATACGTTGCCATGATGGAAAATCGTATATCAAACGTGTTCTGATGACAGCCACATATTTCCAGCACGGAAACGTTTCGATTTCCTTGCCAACATCTTCTTGGAGATTAGCCAAGTACAGCTAGTCAAACCTGTAAAAGTGACCACCTGGCCCATGTGACCACTCTTCGCATTGGCACAAGCATTAAGGATCCTGTCTATAGGGACCACTCCCTCTACATAGACCAGATTCTACCAGTCCCCTCGGTGGTGTTCTTGGGCAGGTTTGACTGTTCCTGCCTTTCATAACCAGCTGGTGCGTAGTAGGCTAGGGGATGCAAAACTAGATACGTAACTCTGAGCACACGTACACCTGAGCACAGGTTACTGTAGGTACAGCTGGTCTGTTTATTACGGCCCGGGGTACACAGTACAAAGTCGACTTCAGCCTTCTCCTCACAGGAATTCGAAATCACAGGGCTGGGGATTTGTATTCTGTAGCAGTACTTAGAATAGTCACTCACTTGCCCCACTTGTTACCATTGTTAACTTATACTGTCTGTATACGCCCAACATAAACTGGATAAAATTTTTTATCCAGTTGCTTGAGTAACTACTTTTGGCGTATCTTACTACCTGGATGTCTAACCTTCATCAGCGTACTGTCTGTATACTTTTTCTATACATTGATTCGTGTTGCAATTAGCCCTCGGGCAAGAGCTTGCAAATAAAAGTCCATTGTATAAACAGTATTCTAAAGCTGAACAAGTTCGAGTAAGCAAATGTCTAACGTTGTAAGGTTCAGAGTCAAAACGCGAGCGTATACTAATATACGAGCGTAATATCTACCTTTTTTTAAATGGTATTTTGAGATTGTTTAATTTTTATAAATTGAATCCCAAATCAAACTTTCAAAGGGCAATCCATACGCATGCCGAAAACAGGAGCAACTTGCCAAGACAGACAAGTATGTGGCAACATCGGAAAACACAAAGCCAGGAAATACAGTTCTAATACATGCATGTATATCTAGCAGTGACAAATGACTGCCTGAAATAATCAAAGCTCATATATCCCGAATTTGCATTATCTATAAATCTACCCTCGAGCTGGAGGCAAGAACAATAACCTCTGTGACCTCTTTATGTCGTCTATATAATCTCCAAGCAGATCTACGGGGCCAAACTGTGACGGACTCTGACAAGATCTGATACAATAGCTGTAGGATCTGATTGAAGATATTTTCAATGTACTTTTTTCTTGTCCAGATTCCATATCTATTCAATACATTCATAACGCTATGCAAAAAGAGAAACTGGACTATTCCCAAATCAGATTTGACGAATGTAAAGTCGCAAAATAGCCTAGAAATAAGCAATATGATATTGAGAAAAGGTCCGTTTAGTTATTAGTTCTTCTTACTGTATGTTTTATTTGATATGATATAGTAGTAATTAGAATTGTTGAAAAATAAGCCTTGATGGTAAATTATGCAATCTGTACATTGCCATACATTGTCACCGATTCAATTGTTGACCAATAAAAATCAGTCAGTATTCAGTATTCTTGGAGATTCCTCGTGTACGCTTGTCTTTACGCAATTACACACAGATAAAAGCAATAAACTGTTGTCTCTTGATCAGAAATAAGAAGCATTAACATTGGAGACGCGCATCTGAGTACCGTACGGAGTATGTGACAATAATTGTATCGCATTGTTCGGATCTATGCTTAGTGTTTGTTAACATACTATGTATTTTTGTTTGTTGACATTCTGCACGTATAAGTTTCTTTGTAACAAACCTACGCAATTCAGGGTATATCATGTGTGTATTTCCCTGCCTATGTACGTTTGAGGAAGTAATGAATAAATAATAGATTGAAATTACATCTGGAGCCCTCAAGCATTGAATGCTTTGCATGCCTGACTAGTCCCACCACAAACCTCTTTGGTATTGTAGTAACATAGCAGAACTAGGAAGACTCCCGTTAGATTTAGATATATCCCTACATATTGTAAAATGCTGGATACACTTGATACAACTTGATACGGACACCCACCCACTGTAAGTTGATTCTCTCTTGTTAAAACGTAGGTCCTTAATATCATTATATCTATCATTATCATATGTGTTGCTTGTACTTGCAATTAGCCCTCGGACATGTATTTGCAATAAACTTTTTATTGCATTGCACGCAATGTGTATTTGCATAAAAGATATCGTTTACATGTAAACGAGTTACAGAGATTGTCACAGATATATGACTACTAGTATTCAATCATGTAGATAAATGGTATTAGCATAAAATATCATTTACACGTTAAGTCTAATCTAATGGATTGGCAATAAAACATTAAACATGTAAACAAGGCAGAGAGATTGTCACAGATATATGACTATTTAATCCCCGGGATTATATGTAAATATTACACAGAGGGTAAGGGTGCTAAACGTGTGTTTGTTTATCATTTTTCAGGTAATAGAATTACCGAAACATTCCCCAAGGTACTTACCGATATCAAATAGCATAAGCTACGTTGTTTTATTTATTTGATGACAAGAGATAAGAAACGAGAAATGAATATCACACGCTGCGCCGCTGAGTCTCCGTATGACACCTATTTATATAAAGACAATTCAAACTCTACAAATGCAAAAAACGTTTCGAGCGACATCCATCACTCTTCTTCAGCGTCACTAAAATGAACTGGCAAAACGAATATAATGCTAGTAATTCTTAACTGTCAACGACACTAACTTGGAAGAAACGTATGCAAATGTCATTGAAACGTAAATCGCAGAATTTAGTCTCCGAATTTTATCCAGTTGTAGAGTTTGAATTGTCTGTATATATTGTTTACCTGGATGTCTAACCTTAATAAACGACACCGGTATATGTACCGCTACAGAGAAGATAAGGAAGGAGAAATAAATATCCCACGCTGCGCCTGTCTCCGTATGACACCTGTGCCGCACTTCTCAGCTTCCATCCCGCAAATGTTACCATCCGTCATTTTACTGCTGATTAGAAATTGAATCCGATACAGAAATAATTGGATCCTGTTTTGTTATTTTTGACGCGGTACATAAGAAACATCAGATGAAGGCTGCACAGACGGTACTCTACTCCTCTCTCCCCCCTCTCCCTCCCTCTTTCTTTCTTCATTCTCTCTCTCTCTCCCTCCTTTCTTCTCTCCATCTCTTCACCCTCCCTCTCCCCCCTCCCTGCCTCTTTCCAAGTTCTCTCTTCCTCACTTGTGACACCTGTACCGCAAATGTTGCCATCTATCATTATGCTGTTGATTAGAAATTGAATCCGATACAGAAATAATTGGATCCTGTTTTGTAACTCTTGACACGGTACATTAGGAAACATCCTAATTAAAGTTAGGTATCGAAGCGTATCTTTTTCTAGTCGTTCAGCGCCGAACGATCAATGAATGGTAGAAAATAGGTTCCCAGGGCGGCTAGCGGGAAGAAGTAAACACAGCCCACTTTCCGTCCATTCTCAGGCCAGCCTTCCTTTTGACAGGCGAGTCACAAGAGGCACTTTACATGAAAATGTGCGCGCCCGACACACAAAGAAAGAGCAACGCTGCCGCCGCCCGAAAGGTGGCATGTTTTTTTTTCACTCACTCACTCACTCACGAAAGAAAAAAAAAGCACGTAGGAAATAAATAAAGATGAGGGTACCACATGATTCTGAATGGGAATGGTACGGCCTGACTGAAAGTGGTAAATTCTGCGGCATATATTTTATCGACAGCTTCATTAACGGCACACTCTCCCTGAGGAAGGGATCGGGTAACGTAGCGTTTGGAGCGCCTCGACGCCAGTCAGCTCGGTAATTGGGACCGGTGCGAATATTCTGTTAGCCAGTTCTACAGTGATAGTCCGTGTGCGCCACTACACCGCCTGCTGTAACGGTAAGCTAGCTTTGTTATACTGTTGTTAGCGCTTTTTTTTATTTTACACATCTGAGTCACCGTTATGTTTTTATCCATGTGCTAATATAGCCTATTGTGCTCGCACCGGTGAATGGGGCGCGCGGCACTCTTATGTATATATCCCAGCTTTGTAGTTCGGCCTTAAACATTTTTCCGCCCGCGTTCATTTGAGGGCCATTGTGTGTGTTGTGAAGAGCGGTATGGAGTGCTATCGTGTTGGTGTTTATGATAAATATGTAACTCTAGAACGTTCCTGTAACGGTATATACATTACTGGCCAACGCGCTAGATTTAAACATCAAACTTTCGACGTGTATAAAATGCACCATTTTTTCACAAGTCGGACCACGATTTTACCACTACCTACCAATTTAAAAGCCTGGATTTGACTAATATGAAATAAAAGTCTTGAATTCTTAATTCGTCGTTGGGAAAGATACTCGGTATGCGCGCCCGACGACAGATGCTATATTAACCCTATTGGAAAAAATTATTGCTACCGCAGCAACCGAAACATTGCCCTTGATCTATGGCTCCCAACCCAGGCAGGCCAATCTAGTGATTACTAATTTCAAGATCGATACACAGAGAGCCAGGCCAGCCGGGCTACCTGCTAAATAGACCACGGGAGCGCTGGCTGAATCGTAAAAACGGCAAGGCGCCTACCTGTTCACGCTTGCCCGGTCCTTGAGCGCTTCTCTCCCAAGAGAAATATATCCACGCGGTCGACTCGCTAGTAGTAGAAACGACGGCAACGTCCGAACGTAGCCATTTTGGAACGGTGTGGTACGTCCAGCGTTTGGGTACTGTAGTGGGAGGTGCTGCACGACCACAGGGTGACAGCAGGGCCTACAGAGTCATTGTGTACATAGTAATAGTCATTAGACACACAGTAACCACACGCTTCGCCTCCATATCCAACCAGGCATCGATCGCTTCAGGTCCGTGTGTGTTTGTTGTGAGGAGGACGTCTTGGGCAAAGTGTACCCACGCCGCCGAACCTCTATTGCACGGGATAAACAAGCGGAGAAAACGCGCCGTTTCGTAACACAGCGGTGCGAGGGACGTACGCACAGGCTCGCGCGCTCGTACGAACTCTTCTCGCGGCAAGGCGCTATAATTGCATGATCCGCAACAGACGCCACATGCTGCCTTATTACCTATAATACCAAGAAACCTTCTTGATAATAATGGAACACCTGCTTATTTCTGGCATACTAGATTATAGTCTCTCTCAGACTCCTTGGGTGGGTTGCAAATGTCTAAGCCCTAGGCCGGCAAACTCCCCTGGCATGTCTGGCAAATAAGTAAGCCCTAGGCCTTGCCCAATTTCTGCTACTTTTCTAGCAACCCAAGATAAAGGAGCTAGTCTGGTCAAGGAGGTCCTTGGTCTGGTAGACTACAATAGATTCCGTAAAAATGAAATACAAGCTACTGTGAGCCATTTAAATTGATCAAAAGAAATTCTTAGGATACCATAAAATGAAGCTCTCTTCAACTATCTACTTTCTTTTCGACATCGCTTTCTTTTTTGATTTCTTGAAAAAGTACGGGAATAAAAGGAAAGAAAGCTTGGCAAAAGAGAGGTATCTCCGTAAGATACCGCCACTGGTTATAGCCGGATACCGTAGCTACCAGAACTAGCTGCTTTTATTGCGGGGGATTCCCATTAAAGGCTCTGCCCTCCTATGCAATATGAGGCAATTACGAATAGAATGCAGACGGCCATTTCAACCAATATTAACTTAACGATAATCTCAAAGCAGATATCTATCTTTACGCACGTTTTTATCATACGTCTTTTAGTTAATAACACTTCAATTAAAGAAAAACGTACCAGTTAAACGACGAGTACTAAAACGAGTCAAACGAGATGAAATCGCACATCTGTGCGGTAATCTAACGTGACAGTCGGAGTTGATGAGGAAAAATGAACCATTTATCATCAACAATACGTCCAGTGGTGCATCGATAACATCATAGCAACCATGAATGCACAAGTTTTACATCTGCGATGACGGGCTGCATACTTCCGTACATTCATTCACTCGTCTTCCAAAATGACCAGGATGAAATGAAATACGGTATCGTTATGTTGTAAACGGTAATGGGTTTCGCTTGTAAAATATTTTAGTGACGTTTTGTTGTGCAGATTTACAAGCAAAAACATTAGAATGGTTTATTAAAAGGGTTTGCTATCAATTTACGAACAGCATGCATACAAATTCACAAGCAATAACATCAAACTGACGTTTTTTTATTAGAAGGATGCTATTAATTTACAACCAGTGCGAATACATATACAGCGCTATTGAGTCGCGCGGAGGATTAAATATTAATAAAACGCAGATGTCCGTTTCCTAGGCGGCTATGAAATTGAAATGGTAGCCGTTAAAACCTGTTCGCTACACAAATACAGCCGCTGCGTCGCGAGTCCCTTTTCTTTCGCGCCGAATGCTGCAGGCTGTCCCGTCTGGCTGTCTCTATGCAGCCGCTGACCCGAGTAAACGGACAGAACAAGAGGCAATGCCCGGGTGGGTTTCGAACCCGTAACCTCTCGGTTGGGGGCCAAACGCCACGCTGGCCGGAAAAATGCGATGCGAATGAAGATAGCGCATACGGCAGGGCACTTTTATTCAAAGAGATCGGTGACCTGCCACCTCATTGGAAACGAATAACAAAAGTTTTCCCACTTTAATTTTTTTGTCAGAAAGTAACGATTCGAATTGAATCCGACAGGTGTCCGCGCGCGCGGCATTGTGGGCTGGGACGTCCCGCGCAAGGGTCGACGGGAAGTGTTGTGTTACCAAGATGGCGCCGAAATGTTTGAAATAGAAGGTCGGAGCGCGTCGGACGGCAAACATGCGGGTTTCCCTCGGTTTCCAAGGCTCGGGCGGCTGACAGGAGCGTGCGGTTCGGGGTGAGTCTGCTACACCTTTGTATCTGTGCCAAATTCGCATTGCGTCAGTCCATAGTTGTGCAGAAATGAAGGTAGATCTTCTTAAAATATCGGACGCTCGGCCGAAGCCAAGAAGCCCCCGCGAACACACACAGAGCTAGAGAGCGCGTCTTCCCGTACTTGTAGCTCGTGGCAAGTTTTCCATTACTGCCGCCGCGCTGGCTCCATTTGTTGCGCGGGGTTGTTGTCATGCAGGCGACGTCGTCTGCGGAAGGAGGGCACGCATCCGCGGCATGTGGCGCCGACACCGGGGCACGCACGACACCCCTACGGGCCGTCAGCTCAGCTGGCCCGTGCACGTCACGCGGTGTCCCGACCTGCAAAATATTTAGACGGGCAGCTTTAAATAAACAATAAACATTAAAGGGGCGGGGGGCAAGTACTGTATTAGTCTCTACCAGACTAACTACGTCGGCTATAGGGAGAATATGATATTGCCAAGGGAGTTTGGACACCATAGGGTTTCATTTACCGGGAAAATATGTTAAACCTTCCCGCGAGATAACTCCTGGCCAATTCAATCCCCCCTTTTGCCGAATTTCAGGCCCATTAGAAAGGCCTGGCCGAGACTAGGAAAGTACGGGGTGCTACATTTAAACTGTTGTTACGTATTTTGGATGATTGTTGTGGGTTTTCCTTGCCGTTGTGGTCGTGTTTTTGTGTTGTTGACCGGATTGTCAGGCGTGTATCTGTCCCTGGTAGTGTTTCAGTGTTTGTCCTGTCTTTGTTTTTAGTGGGAGTGTCCAAACACGCACGTTTGTCCTTGTCGCATTGTTGAGCTGTTTTCACACCAAAGGTGTCTGGTTGCTAATGGGAGAAAGACTGCAGCGCAAATACGTAAAGAAGCAATTAATTTGAAAATAGTTGAACTTTGATCCTCTGTTGTTTTAAGTGACATTTTACCAACTGGTTCACTCTACAAATTATAAAGCTTTTTGCTGACAGCCACGTTCAATGCTATGTTATTGTAATCAGCAAGGAGGTTAGAATAATTATTTTAACCTCCTTGTTTTCAGGTAGATCTTCTGTTCTTGGTTTGAAAACAAAACAATTTATCATGCATGTTACAGATATATGTGTAATTTTTCTCCATCTTAGTCTACCTTTGTACTCGACAGTGGTACTATGTTTTCCCACAATACGACATACTTCATATTGTCCTTGACAACAGTCTGGATTCCAAGTTATGGCCCCCTTTCCACTACTACAGACTAGACAGGTGTGCAACCGTACCATGATCAAAATTGGATTTGTTTAACCCTTGTATTTATATTTAAAATGCAACGCACAATGTGAGAGTATGACGTAAAAGACAACAAAACACACAAAATGAATTTGTTCTTTATCTATGACATTTGTTGAGCAATATGTTAACTTTTTGTATGCTCTGCGGTTGCAGCCTCTCCAGTGGAAAGGTGGTGTCAGAGAGTTGCACTATGTACTCTCCAAGCAGAGGTTGGTCGGCAAGATTGTGACCTTTTTATAGGCTCATGGTGGGGAGAGCCGACAAAAACGGGCATATGATAAAAAGGTCACAATCTTCTCCGCCAACCTCTGCTTGAAGAGTTATGTACAGTATGTAACTGCATGCTATGTCCTCCCAACATTTGTATTCATACCATGAAGGAATATTATCTGAGAAAGCATAGAAGATTAGAAAGCTAGATAAAGTTTGGTGTGAAATCTTCAGGGACTGCATGTGACAAGTAGCACCAAAGTAATATAGCCAGCCGTCACAACATACCTGTAGAGATGGTGTTTTATGGCAAAGGATAACTCTAGGTCATTAGATAGATACAAAACTGTAGTATTGTATTCACAGACAATATCTGTATTGCTTATGGCTTTCTATTGGATATATCAATGTTGCATGTTTTAATTTTTTTGTCAAGCAAACCATTCTCAGTTTATCCAGCATACATTTGTAGATATACATGTAACAGGTACTGTTACCAATGACTCAAGAAGTTAAGGATGAGTGTACAAGATTAATTAGAGACAGAAGTGTAGTATTGTATCCCCAGACAAAATCTGTGTTGCTTATGGCTTTCTATTGGACACCGATATTGCTATACTGACATGTTTCCAGTGACAGATGACAAACCATACTTTAATGTCAAGCAAACCATACTCCGTTTATCCATCATACATAAACATGTACTGTTACCAATGAAAATTGACAAGGACTCAAGAATGAGTGTACGAGATTAAATTAGATACAGAAGTGTAGTATTGTATCCCCAGACAATATCTGCAAATACGGCTTTCTATTGGACACCGATATTGCTATATGTTTCCAGTGACAGACGACAAACCATACTTTAATGTCAAGCAAACCATACTCAGTTTATCCAGCATACATATACAGGTACTGTTACCAATGAAAATTGACAGGGACTCAAGAATGCGTGTACGAGAATAGATTAATTAGATACAGAAGTGTATTATTGTATCCCTAGACAATATCTGTATTGCTTACGGCTTTCTATTGGATATTGATGCTGCTGTTCTGACATGTGTACCAGTGACGGATCACAAAACAATATTTTAATGTCAAGAAAACCATAGAAAAGGTTTATCAATTGCATACACAATGACTGTTGCCTGTCACACAAGGCGAGGACTTAAGAAGGGAATTTCTCCTCTCCATAAGTTACGGAGAGAACTCCATTTCCTATCTACTCAGAGATTGTGTGACACAAAAAAAAGTAGCATAGCCGAGGCACCTTCATGAATATCAGTATTGCTTTTTAACTTTTTATTGGATATCTGCCCTGACATGTTTCCAGTGGTGGATCAGAAAACATATTTTAATGTCAAGTCAACCATACAAAAAGGCCTATGTAGTATATATGTATATAAAGTTGCTGTCACAAACACAAAAGTAGGATAGTCGCGACACCCTCACAAATATCAGTCTTGCTTTGTGACTTTCTATTGGACATCAATGTTTCTACATCGACATCTTTCCAGTGGCAGATCAGAAACCATATTTTAATGTAAAGCCAACCATACAAAAAGCTTATGTAGTATATATATACAGTTGCTATAGCAAACACAAAAGTAGGATAGTCGCGACACCATCACGAATATCAGTCTTGCTTTGTGACTTTTTATTGGACATCAATGTTTCTGCACTGACATGTTTCCAGTGGCAGATCAGAAACCATATTTTAATGTCAAGTCAACCATACAAAAGGCTTATGTAGTCAAGAAGGGTATTTCTCTCCATTTCCTGACTATATAGAGATAGCACACCACAAAAGTAGGATAGTCGCGACACCATCACAAATATCAGTCTTGCTTTGTGACTTTTTATTGGACATCAATGTTTCTACACTGACATGTTTCCAGTGGCAGATCAGAAACCATATTTTAATGTCAAGCCAGCCATACAAAAGGCTTATCTAATATATATATGGTTCCTGTTGCCAGCACAGTTGGCAAAGATTCAAACTTCCATAAGGGCATTTCACCACTAACATCTATCATGTTAACAGATCTATAACTCATAAAAACTAAGCGCAGGCTTATATGATTTTTCTGTCATGGCTCAGCGACACTATAACTTTTAAGTTACCGAGCAGGAAGAAATGTCTTGACGTAGATTCAGGAATGTTTGTAAGGATTTCTCCAGACAAGAAAATACTTCTGTGACAGAGGCTTGAGCTCTTTAAGTGCTTTTTGTCCTATCTCCCCTGGTATCGCATTAGTGGTGTGGTACTAGAAGGAGGCTTTGGGTGGTTTTGAGTTGTAGGTAATACTAGTAGTGCCACAATGGTGATTTATGACACCGGGCTGTAATGATATCTATTGCCTCTGCTTGATGGCTTTAGAAGTACCACTGCGCCTGTTTAAGATTGATGGCATTGTAGTTTGATAGTCAGCAGCACAATTTTTCATCTTTCCAAATAACCGATCGTTCTAAGTCGCCACTTTTGCAGGGCTGATTTAGTCAAGCACAAGTTCATAAAATGCCGTTGTGTATTGCAAATCCTCGAGCTCCCTTTTCAGTCCCTCCGAAGTCAAAACTCCAATCTCTTACCATCAATCAGTGCTGCCTTCTAACTCATTTCCTTCCTGCCAGGCTCGAACCTAATGTAGAATTTCATCCTTTGGCTACTATCACATACTAGTATCACAATGCAGTACCCCCTCCAGTGTCCGTCGATATTTCGGTAAGGCTTCCTACTGCCAATCCTTCTCCCTATTCCCCAACCACACCACCATCCCTCCCAGCGCTATACTGTACTATGATCTATCAACATTACTCAGTCAGTGTTGCTTTCTAGAATCTAAGTCCTTTTTCCTAGAAAAAAAGCTCTCCAACACTAACACAGACTAACACAAAGTGCAATTTTATCCCACGGCTTCTCCCATTTCTCACAATGCAATATACAGCTGGTCTTCTCGTATTAGTGTTGCTTCTTAAAATCTAACTCTGTATTCCTAGAAAGAAAAAGCTCTCCAACACTTACACAGACAAAGTGCAATTTTATCCCACGGCTACTCCCATTTCTTACAATGCAATATACAGATCTTCTTGGGCAGTTTAACTGTACCAATGTGCACTCAGTGTATTGACTCACTCACTCACTCACTCACTCACTCACTCACTCACTCACTCACTCACTCACTCACTCACTCACTCACTCACTCACTCTCACTGACTCACTCACTCACTCACTCACTCACTCACTCACTCACTCACTCACTCACTCATTCACTCACTCACTCACCCAATCAATCCTGTACATATCCGTTAGTCAGTATTGCTCTAATTCCTTTTTCCTGAAAAAAACCCTCTCCAAGTCCAAGGCAGGATTTTTGCTGCATGGCTACCAGGGGTTCATCTAAATCGGGAAAGAGGGGCACTGCGCCCTCTTGTTTCAGCCCAGCGCCCCCTTGTCGAATTCAGATTTTAGCTTAATATCCAGCATACAGCCTTCACTCAGTGATCGATTCTTCCATAGATACATAAAATTCACTCCCTCGCCTGTGTGTGCTCCCTCTTATTTCTAGAAAAACCGCTGGCTACTTTCACTTATCACAATGCAATACCCACTCCAGGTATTGACTAATGATGTGTTCCATATCCCTGAAATATTTACTAGTTGCTAATTCTTCTCCCTCTTTGCTTTCATCCTGTGTCAATTAATAACTCCTATTCCTCCCTATCAAGAAAGCCTTTTAGCTCCTTTAGAAACTCCCTAACTTACACCCAGGACATAATTCTACCCCATTGTCCCCATGGCTATCTTCACTTATTACGGTGCAATACCCACTCTAGTATCGATTGACGAATTGTCTTCTAAATTAGAAGAAGACAATTCTTCAATCGATACTGATCCAGGAGTGGGTATTTGAATCTGATATCTTTTGATGACATCCTACAGAACAGCATTGCCCTACAATTTACAAAGAAGCCTCCTGGCTTGCGGACTAACACCCAATGCAGACTTTCACCCTACGGCTGCTCAGTTTCACTTATCACGATGCCATGCGCTCTTGAGTACTGACTGATTTATGATGCCCTCCATATCTCTGAAGCATTTCCTATTTACCAATCCTTCCATTTCTTTCCTACCTTGCCTCCTCACTCCATCACTCCATCTGTATCAATGAAACCTTTTCACTTGTTTTTCATAGAAAAAAACTCCTAGACTTACATCCTTGTCAGAATTTCACTCTATGGCTTCTTTCATGATCAGTTTTACTTATCACAATGCAATAACTTCTTGAGAATTGATTAATGATGCCTTGCCATATCTCTGAAAATTTTCTGTTCGGCAATCTTTCACTTTCTTTCCTACCATACCTCCACACTCAATCAAACACTTATTCCTTAGCGAAAGGGTATTGCTTTCTGATAAGTGAGACTGAGCAGCCATAGGATAGGAAAGTCTGCAAATTGGGTGTTATTTTGGTCAGGAGGCTTCTTAATAGAACAACACTCTAAGATGCGTTACCAAGATATTAGAAGACAATTTGTCAGCCGATGCTGGAGTGGATATTGCAATGTGATAAGTGAAGATAGCCATGGGGGTAAAATTCTAGATCTGTCTTGGGTGTAGGACTGAAGGAGATTTTTTTTCAGGAAAAAGGAGTTAAGAGCCTTCAGTCAGTGTTGTTCTATTCCCTTTTCCCTTAAAACCCTCCAAGGCATTCTTTTACCCCATGGTTACTTTCACTTATCACAGTGCTATATCTACTCCAGCTACTGGCTGATGATGATGTCCTCCATATCTTTGAAGCATCTCTTTTTGTGCTAATCCTTCTTCCTGTTTCCTACCATTCACTCTTATACGTCAGTGTTCCTCTAATTCCTTTTTACTGAAAGAAAAACCCTCCAAGGCTGAATTTCACTCTGTGGCTACTTTTGCTTTTTATCTTATCTTCAAAACATTTCTTTTTTTGCTAATAGTATTTCTCCGACTTTCCTCACTCAATCTCACAGTCTTATCACCGGTGCTAGAAAAAAACCCTCCAAGGCGTAATTTTACCCCATGGCTACTTTCCTTTACTAGGCTTTAGATCACAGCGCAATATCCTCTCAGGTAATGATGTCTTCCTTGTCCTTGAAATGTTTCTTTTTTGCTAATAGCTCTCCGTCTTTCCTCACTCAATCACAGGTTCAATCCTGTAGTGTACATATCAGTATTGTTCTAACTCCGTTAATACCTTTATCTAAAAAAAAAAAACCTCGAAGGCATGATTTTACTGGTATACCGGTACCCCATGGGTACTTTCACTTAAATCACAGTATTGAATAATGATGTCTTTCCATATATCTGAAACATTTTCTATTTTCTAATCTTTCTCCCTCTTTGAGTCTTTTCTTTATCAATCACACATTCATTCCTGTACATATCAGTGTTCTAATTAGTACTTTATCTAAAAAGAAGCAACCTCAAGGGCATAATTTTGACCAGTACCCCATGGCTACTTTCACGGCGCAATAGCCAATACTCTTTCTAAAGATGTCTTTCACTATATCTGAAACCTTTTCTATTTTCTAATCTTTCTTGAGTCTTTCCTATATCAATCACACATTCATTCCTATACATATCAGTGCTCTAACTCCTCCAAGGCATAATTTTACTGGTACCCCATGGCTACTTTTACTTAAATCACAGCGCAATACGTCTTTCACAATATCTGAAACATTTTCTGTTTGCTAATCTTTCTCGAGTCTTTCCTAAGTATCAATCACACATTCAGTCCTATACATATCAGTGTTCTAACTCCTCCAAGGTATAATTTTACAAGTAGCCCATGGCTACTTTTACTTAAATCACAGTGCAATACTCTCTAGTATCGACTGGAGATGCTCTCCAATATCTCCACGACACCTCCTACATCCCCGCTTCTCTATTCCCAGTGGAGGGGAATCAATTGACTTCTCGCCGTGACAAACTGCCCTCTTCACTCCGAAGACTGTTCCAATAGCCCTGATAAACTGGGAGGAGAATGGGACCAGTCAGCACTTGCCGTAACACCAGATGCGTTATCGACTTTCCCTTCAGCACTGTTTGCCTTCACGCAACACCCGCTAAGTCGGAAAGATTAGATGAACGGCCAAGAGCTGTAATTTGTCTTTTACTAACTCAATTAATCGACTTGGACGAGCCAAGCTGGCTGTGAAATCTCAGCCCGGGGCAGGAAATTCTCTGGGTCCGGAGGTTAGGGTGGAACTCGAGCTACTGAAAACTCCAATTAACAACACTTGATTACTCAATGACTATTTGCTGAAACAAATAATCGGTCTGCGTCGAGTATTGTCGGATTTGCGGCCGGCCCAGGCCCCAGGGTGTATCCCAAATGATGACTTCGAACAAAGAACTTCTGTGTGTGTTAGGGACGGAAGCCCTCTTAACGTTCAATAGGGGCATATCTTAACTCTAAGCCACCGAAGTACATGTGGATAACTTATGGAGTCCTGACGGATCTACCAACTCTTCCGTACAATAAAAGGATCAGACTCTCAGTCTCCCTGCTGCCGGGATCCTTGGCTCTCTCTGGAGTAAGGTTGTTGATGGTGTTGTATGATGGATGGATGGGATAGACTGGTTTAGTTAGAGGAGGGAAGGATCTCGACTCCCCTCTCCAGTGGTGGTGGCATGCCTTTGATCCAGTTTGAGGTAGGGGCTTGAGTGGTGACTGCTGGCAGCCTGTGCACATATTTCTGCACTGTGTCATTAAGGCTGGTATACCTGACTTTATACATGGGCATGAAATACTAGGTGCATTATAATGCTACAAAGTTGGAGCTGTGCACCAATGCATCTGAAAATCTGAGGTACAAAATGTTGGGATTTGAGTGTTTGAGTGGGACTGCTGGCAGCCTGTGCACATATTTCTGCACTGTGTCATTAAGGCTGGTATACCTGACTTAATAAGATTCACGACAGGAAATACTGGGTGCATGTGTACTTTTGTGCACCCAAAATTGGAGCTATGTACCTCATTTTTGACATGGGTGCAAAATGTGTCCAAAATGAAGTTCAGGCCCTGGTTGGTATGTATAGAAACAGTCATTTCTTAATATAAGTGACAATTATCGTAGACACCATACCCTATTGCTGCAGTGCAGTTTTCAGCTTCTTGGACACATACACAATTAAAAACATGACCTTTTCGTCGAAGGTAATTAGATGTAGTGAACTGCACCTAATGAAAAGGTGATGCACTGCTGATCTTTGCATGCATAATTTCTTATAATGTAGATCAACATAAAATGCTTACATCAAGTTACATGATCCTTGATTTAATCTAAATGCATGTATGTATGTACAAAATTCGAACACATAATCCCAGGGTGCGAAATACTTTTTTGGGCCAGGTTGCCCATGTTGCAACCTAGGGCAAATGCTAGGTTGCACATCCAAATTTCAGGTTGCTCCAGCAACATTCACCGATTTCTTCAAATCAAGCTCGTATGTAGCGTATAATACTATTAATATTCCAAATATAAATTAGATAGTATTATTTCCCATTGACCTTACAACATCTTGTTTTGCCGAGGGCAGTGTGTTTTCCTCTTTTTCAGCTCAAATTCCACGATCTATGAAGGGTTTTGGATGGTTTAAAACGAAAAAGTGTTGATTTCTTTATTTCAATTGAAGATTTACCAAATTTTATGAGTCACAATGTGTTTTTGTGAGCTTCCAGGGCTCCGATTGAGATCTTTGGCTCAAAATATAAGGTTGCACACAGCGCTAGCTGGGTTTGGAATTAACTTGCACCAACCGAAATCTTGTTGCACTGTGCAACGTGCAACCAGGTATTTCGCACCCTGAATCCCAAGTAACATTACAGAAGAAAACCTCAAGTATGATAGAATACCTTCACGTTGCATATTTCTGGAAGAGTGTAAGGGTAGCGTTACACCTGAGTGTACAATAGCTCAAGCGAATTTCAGTCCTTTACACAGCTAAATGTACTTACCATAGTTAAGGCACAGAACAGGTTTGTTATGCAATGTGACACTGTTTGCCTATTGAATGTCATAGGCCCACAGATACAGAAGATAGATTTGCAGAAAAATTCCTATTACATGTACACAGCTGCAGATGGGTCTTTACACAAACTAAGATATACAGCCAAAGATGACGTACAGAAAAGGTTTCTTATACAACGTGGTACTGTTTGCCTATCTAGATGTCACAGACTCATAGTACTGAGTCATAGAAGACAGATTTATAGAAAAATTCCTATTACATGTAGACGGTCTTTCCCTATCCCTAGCTCTATTCTCCCCACACAAACTAAAAGATATAAATTGCGCCAGCCTGCAATTTAAGCACCGCATCAACTGTGCTCTAAATTCCATCATAAACCACCGGAGCAGAAAGTGGGGAGTCCTATGCACGTAAAGACGGGTTGGATATAATGGATTCTGCTGGGAAAACGTTGGCACAAATGCGTCGGGAGTGGGTAAATGGTTTAGATATGACATAGAGCACGCCGGACACACTGCACAACTGCCTGTCAAGGTGGTATGTTGCGGTGATACCGATCTTCCTGATGTATGTGACTGCCTGCAGGTGGGAAAGGCTGGAGGAAATTGAAATGTGTGGTGATCCGATTTCATTCTACTGACAAGCTATTCTTCTCTATGAAAGGTAGACACTATATACAGGATTTATGCAAGTTCAATGTGCTAGGAAAATGGCCCCAGCTCTTTGCAACAAGTACGTTGAATACCGAAAATAATTTCATCAGGTTGGTAGAACACAGGATATTGGAGTCTTCTTTTTACACAACCAGTAAACTCTCACCTGCTGATCATGATGTTTCAGTGTCTGTCGGAGTCAGAAGCTCTGAAGAAGGTGTCCGGCAGACACCAAAACGTCAGCAGGTAAGAGTTTACTGGTTATGTAAAAATGAAACTCCAATATCCAACATTGAACAGTGGCAGTGGACCAAGGACTGCATCTGTTTTCAGTAACATGCATGTTAGGTGAACAAGAACAGCCAGAAATTATCTGTATGGTACAATATGAAGGACAGACCCTATGTTAAGAATGTATACAGGTTCAGTGTGCCAGTGGAATTCCCCTAGCAATTTTTGACAGGTACATTGAACAGTGGGCCAAGCATCTGACCCTCAAGGACTGCACCTGTTTTCAGTAGCGTGCACGTCAGGTGAGAAAGAACAGCCCAGAATATTTTGAATGCAGCAACAATAAGGAAAGAAGGCGTTATATATGAACAGGATATATCTGTACAGGCTTAGTGTGCCAAAGAAATTCCCATACTGCTTTTTGACAGGTACATTGGAACAGTACCATTCTTCAGGGAGATCACTGGAGTCAGTGACTGCATCTGGCCCTCAAGGACTGCACCTGTTTTCAGTAGCGTGCAAGTTAGGTGAGAAAGAACAGACCAGAATTTTCTGAATGCCGCAACAATAAGGAAAAAAGGCGTCATATATGAACAGGATATATCTGTGCAGGCCTAGTGTGCCAAGGAAATTCCCCTACTGCTTTTTGACAGATACACTGAACAGTGGACCAAGGCTTTTGATGGGGTTGGGGTTTTGTGCGCGTGAGAAATTTGCGCGTGAAAAACTTGCGCGTGAAAAATTTGCGCGTGAAAAAATAAAGTTCAAGAAATGTGTCAGAAAATGTGCACTTCAAAATTCTTAGTCAGAAAAATATTACCCCATGATACGATTTTGCATCTGTTTCCTGAATTTTGGGTTTGAATTTTAGGTCCCTTGGGAATATCTAAGCTGACTCCCAAGGGATTTAAAACCTTTTTGGAGGTTTTAAGCTTAAAACTTGAAATAAGATGACCCACAATGGAATTAAGTATCTTATTGTTGCATTCTACAGTTCAAAATGTTGTTCTTTCAATCTTCAAGCGATTTTTAAGTGATCTTCAAATGTTAAGTTTTCACGCGCAAAAAAGTTTGAAATTTGCGCGTGAAACAATCTGCTTGAGAAAAGATTAAATTAGGCTAATAGAATGGCGAAAAGCTTCAAATAGTTACATTTTACAATGCAAAACCTTATATAAGTAAGTTGACTATGTATTTCTTAAAGATTTAAGTGATTTTCAAATGTTTAGGTATCAAGCCCCCAAAAGTTTAACTATTCCCAAGGGACCTATTCCCAAGGGACTAAAAAATCTAAAGTTTTCAAACCATAAATTCAGGTGTCAGATGAAAAATTGTATCATGGGATCACATTTTCCTGTCTAAGAAAATTATACTGCACATTTTCTGACACATTTTAAAGAAATTTATTTTTTCACACGCAAATTCTTCACGCGCAAATTTTCACGCGCATATTTTTCACGCGCAGAAAACCCGTTCCCCTTTTGATGTCTGACTCTGAGACTCTGACCATTGAGGGATGCACCTGTTTTCAGTACCGTGCATGTTAAGTGAGAAAGAACAGCCCAGAATTTCCTTCAAATCAATGCCACAACAATAAGGACAGAAGATATGAACAGTGTGTACATGTACATGTACAGGTTGAGTGTGCCAAGGAAATTCCCCCAGCTCTTTATGACAGGTACATTGAACAGTGGATCAAGCTTACGATGTCTAACCCTTGAGGAATGCACCTGTTTTGGGGTTCAAATTGTGCCAGGAAAATTCTCCAAAGGCTCTTTTCGACAAATACATTGAACAGTAGACCCCAGCCTTCGGCATCTCGTTCTAAAGACTGTACCTGTTTTCATTAGCGTGCAAGGTAACAACAGCCAAAGATTTTAGAATGTATGTCGTAGCTGCTAGTTAGCAAGGTACATTTGTATATACTGGTTTGCCAGGGCAATGCTAGCTCTTTTCAACAAGTTCACTGGCAGCAGACCAAGGCTGATGTCCCATCCTAAGGGTTGTACTTGTTTTCAGTGACACGCTAGACAGGTAAGCAATGAAAGTCAAGATTTTTAGAATGTATGTCGGAACAAAAAAGATCAGATGCTAGTTGTGCAAGATGTATACAGGTTTGCCAGGGAAGTTCTTTTCAACAAGTACATTGACAGCGGACAAAGGCTTATGTCCCATCCTATAAAGGGTTGCACCTGTATTCAGTGACACGCTAGACAGGTAAGCAACAAAGGCCTTGATTGTCACTTCTTGACCTTCTGGTCCAGAAGCAAGGTCACAAACCACTAGACCATGCAGACTGGGAAAGTTTCTTTTATGATTGTTTTCTTGCTCAACCCGTTCCCAATGAATACTTGACGAGCAAATTGAGACTTCTTATGAATTGGTTGGAGTCAGCCAGTCTAAGCCTGGACTTATGTACTGTGTGTACTGCACAACTTAACAGGTGAGTGGGACTTATAAATATTGTAGCAAGCGACCTCGGAGTCAGACTGAGGAAGGAAGCATGCCACTTTCTTCGACAGTGCGGCTTCGCTACAGCTCGCTTATTTAGCTAAGCACACTGGGTGACCCCTGCTTTTTTAGGTAAGTGTGTTGGGTTCTTTTACGTGCAGAGGCTTCATCGATAGAGGCTTATGCTAGAAGCTCCCTCATACACGAGGCTGCTGGCTTTATCAGATATATGCATGTCCCATCCGAAATGACGAATGCAATCCCTTACAACATGTCCGAGTTGGGGCCGAGCTAGGATGGAACTCCAGCTGATGGATGTAACATTAACCAAAATGTAATGTCTACTGACATAATTCCTCCAGATCACATGTATCCGCCACCCTGAAAAAATTGTGCCAGAAGAGATCTCCAATGCACCATCCTTCAGTCCAAAGCTCTCCTGTATAGCTTAACTTTGCATACCTGGGGGGTGCTGCACTATAGCTAGACAACTTTCAAACCACTCTGTTTTTCAAAGTGGTGGATTTATGTAACCTGGTGGATAAATGTAAATAAAGGTTAGACTCACTGTACTTTTATGTGCCTTGAATTATGAACCATCCAAACACTTTGCATTCCATTTTTGGAATTCAAAAGAGCATTGTATTTCCACTTCTGGCTGTAGCTTAGCAGAACAACTCTTGGTGTAGTCAATTGTTATGATTGTATACATTGCATCACAAAGAAATCTTACATGTGAATTGGATTAGCAGTGTTTTCCCACCACCCGTCTAACTTAGTTAAAGCATTTTCCCATTGACTGTTACTGGTACATACTAAGAAAAAAGAAGAAACTGCTGTGACTTCAAGCTTCAATGTTGTCACCGGGGAATTACACTGTACATGTAAGGTGCTTGAAATGTATTCTTTGCTTGTAATGTTGTAGAATGTTACGGTGTTCCTCTTCAGATATGGTAGGTGCCTTTTCATTAAATGATCTTAAACAATGCTACAAGGAGTTAGATATGCTTGGATTACGGTAGGAAGTTGTCACCAGAGAATTAAGGTGCTTGAAATTTATTCTTTGCTCGTAACTTTTTAGAATGTTACCGAGTTATCATCAGATACGGTAGGTGCTTTTTCATTAGATGATCTTAAATAACGCTACCAGGAGTTAGACATGCTCAGATTAAGGTAAGCCCTTTTATGTAATATAAGCAGCTACCGTCACATGTTGTAGGGTTGCTATACTTATAGTGTCCCTTTGATTTATAGCTCAGGTACATTTTGAGTTCCTGACTCGGCGAGCATAATGATAATGATTACAGTCCTGTGCTATCTGTAGTCACCACGCTTTCACTGTGCTCTAATCTCACCACACATCATTAGAACTTCCTGTGAAACACTGCGGCCTGTTGTTATGATGGAAGCGATGATTTGTAGTGATTTGTTTCGGCGTTGTGTTATCAGACACGTACATGACTGTGTGAGCGTCAGCCTGGGGCCTTGTGCATGTGTGTAGTGAAGTGTTAGGAGTTATCCCAGTTTATGTAGTCTGTAAAAAATGGACACTGTTTTCCATAGATAAAGCAGGTGGTCGACTTGGGTTTACACAGAGGAGAACTGTACATGTAGAGGGACCAAAAAAATTGTAGGAATTTAAAGTACGTAATATACAATAAAGTTGGAAACTTAAGATTGCTCAGGAGCAGATGAAACAGCATTGCACAGACAATACATGTATGTGTCTACTGAAGTGTGCAAGAGACAAGGACAGTCTTATCGACAGATACGCAGCCATGTACTGGGTTGTACTTTATGAACGAGAGCTCAGAAAAGAAGGACCTACATGTGTGTAAGACTAAGAGGGGGGCTGTGTACAAAAAAGGGACTAAAGAAACAACTTGTAGGATTGCAACATAAAATACAGGTTGTTTTAAGTTGAAAATTTAGATCCCTAAAAATGTTACACAATGTGCAATTCATGGACAGTGTTATCGTCAGTAATGCAGCCAGGTACTGGGTTTTACTTTGCAAAGGAGAAAAGAGAAAGTAAGGACCAAAGAGGGGGTCTGTGCACAAGCAAGGGACTAGTAGAAAACAACTTGTTGGATTGCAACATAAAATACAGGTTGTTTTGAGTTGAAAATTTAGATCCCTGAGCAGCAGCAGAAAAGATATTGCACGGGCGATGTGCGTGTGTTTACTGAAGTGTGAGTCATCCCCAGTTGATGTAGTCTGACAGAATGGACATTATCCTGACTTATCCAAGCACAAGCAGACAGGTGCACGCGCTGTTGTGGATTTACACAGGGGCAGGCAAATGTAAAAGACTGGAGTGTTGGTGTCATACGATTCCAACAGAGAAAAGTATACAATGACATTGAAAATTGACGAACAGACAATGGAAAAAATTTTGTGTTAAGCATTGACCTGGAAAACTTAAATCTATCATCAAGTCTAGGATCTATATAGGAGATTCTTTTTTACTTAACCAGGTAATCTCACCTGCTAACGTTTCAATGTCTATCAGACACCATCTTCAGAGCTTCTGACTGGACTACTGCTTCTCATCGCTATAAGTAGCCAATGTAGGTGGTGCTTTTGCGGTGAGAACACTGTCCCAAACGTGGCTAAGTCATCAAGTCTACCTGAAGATATCTGTGACCTTGAAAAAAAGTGCTCAAGAATATTGGCCAAAAATACAAAATAGACTTAGATTTTGCATGATTGACCATCAGACCATCATTATTTCGGACACAAAGGAAACATCTGTGCAATACTTTCCTCAATGGTCCTTCTTGACTTATCCCTTGAAGATAGATGAAGTCCATCATGAGTTAAATGAGAAACAGAACAGATCCAGGTGAGAGATATTACTGACCACTCCAACTTAAGCAGAACCAGGAGGACTCAAGGCTGAGGACATGAAGGATTCAGGCCAAACATAGCCTCCATAACAGGCTCTTTGGGCCTTTTTTTGGCATATGATACACTTTTTGCATTGACTTCTTTTTGTACTGGATCGTTTGTGAAGCCTATCCATAGGGCCCAGTAATGGCTGCGCTTCACAAATGACCCACTCCAAAAAGGAGTCAATGCAAAAAGTGTATTGTAAGCCACAAAAACGCCCAGAGCCTGCTATGGAGGCTAGGCCAAACCACACACAGGGTCAAATATAGGTCATCATTGGACTGGTTAACTCTCCTTTATATTTTCTGTTTTTCATTCCAAGAACATGTCTTTAGTGTTTTGTTGCTTCTTCTCTTCTGCTTCTTCTTATTTCTGTAACTGCAGAAATGTTCGCGGGGATTTAATTTCACGGTAGAGAGAAAATGGAGTGTTCGAGGTGTTTTTGAGTTCACGTTTCAAACAATATTACTGTGCTACAGTCACACAATGGAACGGCTTTTCGCGGTGGTTTTGATTTTGTGGTAAAGAGTTCACTGCGAAAAAACGCGAACATAAAACCACTGCAAACGTTTCAGCATTTACAGTATTACTGACTACCTCAACAAAACCTGAACCAGGACTTTATCTGAAGGATTTAGATTAGATTAAACCACACACATGCAGGGTCAATTATGGGTCATCATTACACTGATTTACAGTTACACATTTCTATATTTTCTGCTTTGGATAAACATTTCTTGCACTTTTATTGCTTGTTCTCTTCATTGTATAATTGTTTTACATGCCTTTTTTGATAAGATGTCAAATTTTGGGGGGGTTCTTTTTTTGAGCCAACATTTCCCTATGAAAAAATTCTATGATTGTCATTCACAGTCCAGTGTCATTGTGACGTCATAAAATTTTGCATAGATTGCCGTCTTGCAATAAGACACTATCTGACAAAAACTCAAAGTCCATATAGTTACATGTAAATGCAATACTTTTTGAAGTCCTCAGTTGAGGTTATTAAGTACAGTATCTTTTGGAATCAAGGATAAAACCTCCTTGGTTACAAGTGTATCTGTAAGGAAATTAGGCTTACCCTAAGGAATTGACCACGAAGGCTCATTAGATCCAGACTTGATGGATTGATAGGTAATTTACAAGGCAAAATGACTCCTAATACTCTTGTGTAGGATTTGCAATCATCATTTAGAAGTGATTGAATCTCGTTAAGTCATTAGGGATTATCTCCAGTTAATCGGTTGACCCCTGATTTGGGGTGTTTACAGTTCAACTTGGTTGAACCCCCCCTAGGGTCAACCCAAGCCCCTGGGCACCCTCACCCCACTAGGCCAGCTGGACTTGTTTAACAACGAACACAACACCATTGTTGGCACAAGGTGGGTTCCACATGGCACACCCAAACTGATTTCAGACCCTCTTCCTCTTTAGAAATTACCCTGGAACAAAGAACCACCTCACTCAGTGCAGTCCTTGAAGTAAGTTGTCAGTGACTTCTAAGAAAGTAGAAAAGGTCTTCAGTATTGCCTGGTGTTCTCTATAATGCAGAAGCTGCCTAATTTCCGAGGTAGGTGTCTCCAAGCTGATATCATTCCTCTTCCCCTAAAAGTCACCTTGGAGTAATGAACCAACTCAGTGCACTCCTTGGCAAGGTCAAGTAATGTCCAAGAAAGCAGACGTTGAAAAAGATATTGAGTATTGTCTAATGTTGGTCTTTAAATGCAGCTCTGCCGCCTAATTTTCAAGGTGTCTGTTTCCAAACTGATTTAATTCCTCTTCCCCTAAAAACACCTTGGAGCAAAGAACCAAGTCAGTGCAGCCTGTGACAAGGCCAAGTAACTTCTAAGAAAGCAGACATTCAAAAAGATGTTAAGGATTGTTTTGTATTGCTTCTTAATGCAGCAGCAACCTAATTTCTGAGGTAAGAGTCAGATTGATCTTCTTTGTTTTTAATTTGAGGCATTTCCTCAGCCTTCAGAATTTTGGGATTCAATTTTTCTTCCCTTTAAAAAACACCTTGGAACGAAGGAACAACTCAGCACAGTTCTTGGCTAAGCTATGAGAATACAGACATTGGAAAAGGCTTATTAATTATTTTGATGTACAGTCAAACCTGCCCAAGGCGACCACCCGGCGGACCGAGCAAAAACGGTCGCGATGGACAGGTGGTCGCCATGAAGAGGATTCCACTCACATGTTTCCAGGTCGAGGTGTTCAAATACAGTACGTAAATGGATGAAAAATTATGTGAATTTAGACACCAGGTTCAATTCTCATTGACAGAAAGATTCAACAAAAATTACATTTTCCGTTATCGTTGTAAATTGTATATCGCTAAACATTACATCGTGTACAAATTTTCGTCATAATTTTGACTACAAAACAATGGTCGCCTCGATGATCTCGCAGCGATCTCCCGCGTACACACACACACGTACATCATCGAAGTTTTAAGGCCTTAGACAAATCCCTAGAAAACACCTGCTGGCCCCAGCCTTTTTTAGGACGCCGGCCGCTGGATAAAAGGGTAAAAAAGTTTTCGATCTGACAACTAAAGATGAAAACGGAACGGTGTGATTTCGTCGCGCCGCGCCGCCTAGCTCTGTGCGACCGCATCGAAAGGTATGAGTCAGTGCAGCAGAACGCACAGCGTCCAATAAAGGTTTGTGAGATTCATGAAAATAAAAAGATAATAAGGATATTAATTTTCATCAATGACAAGAGTATTTGCTAATGTTCATGCACAAAAGCATTGTGTTTTAGAAAGGTCAGCGGTACGCCAAATCCGGGCCGCGCCAAAATGCCCAAATCCAAGATGGCGTCGGGACCAAGGACAACATTTCTCGCCCGATGTTTTGCCCGCCGCGAAGTCATTTTTGGGCGGAATTTAGTAAGACACAGACACATTTTTATTGCAAATACAAGAAATAGATAGTAATTTCTGTGAAATCTGACTTTTTGACGCCATGCACTACGTATTCGTTTTGAAAATTGAGTTTAAACCGAACTGAGTTTGCGGTAAATTATAAGATTACGATAGGCACAACAACATCACAAACATATTTCTCTTTGCAATGTTCATAGGGGGAACGTTTTATTAAAACACCTCATGGAGGAATCGATGCTATAACACTGCTATTCCATATATTTTTGTCCTTATTTTGTCCTTGTCTTGGTCTTGAAAACATTTCCGTGAAATCCGACAGCAAAATGATCCGATGTCACCACACGCTTGAAAATTAGGCGGCCGCCATGGGCAGGGATTGTGCTCTGTGCGGTCCCAATTCGTGGCGGTCGCGGTCGCGTTGGACGGGTGGTCGCCTTGGGCAGGCAGCTTAATGCTTGTGCCTATGGGGAAAATTTTCGGGACCGAGAAAAAGCGGTCGCCATGGCCAGGTGGTCGCGTTGAAAAGGTGGTCGCCTAGGCAGGTTTGACTGTAGTTCATTGCCAGAGCAGCTTAATTTTCAGAGATAAGCAGCCCCAAATTGATTTCTACTCCTTTCTCTTTACGAAAGTTGCCCTTTAGAACCACAGACTCTGAGCACATGTACAGACTCAGCAGAGACCTTGGCTAAGCTGTCTTCACTTCTAAGAAACTAGACCCTGGAAAAGGCTGAGCATATTGTTTGGTGTTGTCAGTTGAAACAGCTGCCTGGGTGTAGGCAATGTCAGGAAGTTGTATTGATTTTAGCATGTTCATATTGCCCTTGGAACAAACAGCCAACTCAGCAGTGTCCTTGGCTAAGCTGTCGTCACCTTTGAAAGGTCGAGCATATTGTTTGCTGTTGTCGGCTAAAATATCAGAGATATACTTCATATTTTTGACTGTTTACCTGTAGGTGAGTGTCCCCAAATTGATTTTTTTTACCCCTAACTCATTGCAAATACTGTCCTTGGAATGAAGACTAACTCAGTAGAGTCCTTGTCTGAGCTGTCTTCGCACTTCTAAGACACTAGACCTTGGGAAAGGTCAAGTGTGCTGATTGGTGTTGACAGTTAAAACAGCTGACGCCTTCTTCAATATTTTGACTGTCTGGCTCGAATGTCTGCATGCAGGTTGCATGAGGGTCTGTATGCTCTTTTCTGTAGGGCATAGGCAGCCTATTTTAATTTCCCGTAATTCGTATGGAAAGCCGTCACACGTAATTCGTAGCCAGGTGACCAGATTTCGCGAAATTGCCTTCCTTGATTTTAGCGTTATATGACATGTAGGGCCTTAGGCCTAGTTAGGGTGTTTTTCTGAATTCAGCGTAAAGCGTTGTCTGGACCCCCCATGCAGACCCTCCTCAAGTGTCTGTATGTTACATGGGTGGTCAAGTTTGTGAGAAGTCATGACTGTATGTGTTGCCCTCCTCCTCATGTAAGTTATGTCTGTCATACAATGGTGTTATCCTATGCATTGGGTTTCTGTTTATTTTGCTGCATGCCCCCTAAGGGTCTAGCTGTGTGGCCAACATACTCATGATACTGTGACATATCTTTCATCTTATATACATGAAGAGTGCATTAAATACGTCGTGACATCTCTTTCTTCTTATATAAAATGTATGAAATAGGAACTGTATTATAGTGCTGAAAGGCTTTTGTGTAGTCAGATGATAACGTTGGGTAACATAAATTCGCGGGGTACTTAAATTCGGGATTTTTCGAAAACAGGGTATTTAGGGATATGTGCTAGATGCAACATCAGTAATACCGCTAGAAATGCAAACTTGACAGACTAACGTATTCAGAACACTGTCTGAAAAGCTTCGATAACCATGCATTAGAAGTTGGCTACGTCAAAAACTCTCCGTCCTTATTGTCACAGTCTGAGGGCTTGGTGGGAGAATTATACTGCATAGTTGTTCGCTGGTTTATAAGACAAATGTCACATCCGCTTCCTGCTCAACACAATTATTTACAATACAACTAATTAGAATCTCTTTTGCTAACCTACAACTGGACTCTAAGTGTGATTAATCATCAAAACTCCTCTTTGTTGCTACAACCAATGGCTACGGCACTACGGTGAATTTTCCCGCCACCATATTCGTTACCCAGAATCCTGCTATTCGGCAGACGACAAACGTTTGCGAGGAACACTTTTTTGTCTAAATGTTGTGTGTGATAGTGGACTGATGGCGATATTTTCCTCAAAGTTTGCTCTTAGCACAAGCAGAAACACATGGACATAGTAGTATTACCATTTCTACGGCATCCAGCTAACGCCCCGATAAATAATGTACAAATTTCCATGACGGTGGGGGTAGACTTTGAGTGACATTCTACCGACTCAACACACGGGTTGTTCCCGGAGGCCTGATGTGTGCGGTACGGCTGTTTTTTCGTGTATTTTTTTTACTTGGACACGTCTATATCCATAGCACTCTCTTCAAGCCAAGGATGGAACGAATAGCTGCTGTATAAAATGTAATTAGCGGTAAGATATTCAAGACGAATCTTCTCTCCCGAATTAATGTTCACCCCTGTCCGACAGCACCGTCATTGTGCGTGCGGCGGACGGTACTTTCAAGTTGAAATATTATGGTGTCAGCACAACTAGAGACAAAATCTACCATATATATGATTAGTGCAAAGATAGCACATGATACTGACAGAATAATAGAAAAAAAGGATGGTTTATTGTTCTGCTAGATTTATTTCAGTCAACCATTATCGGAAAAATCCCGAATTTATGTTACCCAACGTTACAGTTTTAATAATATATCTACCTGACAATGACTTGAATGAGGTAATGTTTTTCATTTCACTTGCGTGATGCACTTATTGCTAAATGTTCAGAAATAATCAATGAATCTTTAGGCCTTTTCATCTGTAGCTACTAAGGTAGGCCAATGGCCATACCAATGAAATTGCTTGTTTCTCAGACAAAATAATGTGTCAATAGCTCTTTCATATGTTGTATGTTATAATAACCTTCTTCAAGCTGAGGTACCATTTTAGCATCAAATCTATATTAGACAAGGGGCTAGGCAGCAGGGAGAAGGTTATGATACCAACAGGTTTCTTCAAAATAGCAGTGAAGGTTTGTACTTTCCAAGTGCTTATTGTAGTTTGTTGATACTGTTAATTTGACTTATTTGTTGGACTGTATAAAGACATGACAGACAAGGCTACCCAACTAGCTATAGCCGTAGGCTATCACAAAGGGCTAGGCTGGGTACTGAACAATATACAATGCAAGCGGTTACAACTGTTCTTTTGCACACTCAGGATCATTTGCAGACAATATATTGTATCAATAGCTCTAGTTGCAATGTATATGTTCTATGTTAACCTAGCTAAAATAGCCTTTTATCAATAAATCTGCCACTGGTCATAGAGCTACATGTAGGTAGCAGGGAGAAGGTTAAAATGCTTTCTACTAGTTTTCATCACAATAGTGGCAAAAGTTTGGGCTTTCTAAGTGCTTATTGTAGTTTGTTGATACTGTTAATTTGATTTATTTGTTGGACTGTATAAAGACATACAGACAAGGCTACCCAACTAGCCGTAGGCTATCACAAAGGCCTTGCCCTGGGTACTGAACAATATACAATGCAAGCGGTTACAACTGTTCTTTTGCACAGGATCATTTGCGGATCCCCTGTATTCTTTGCCAGGTTAAAGGTCTTGTTGAGGGAAAGCTCCCTGGTCCATTGATATGTAAAATGTGGTGTGACCCTTTGGCTAACAGATACACACGTTTGTAAGGGATGTGTTTGTACAGCACTGTATGTGTTGAAAATTAGAACCTGTTTAAGCCTGGAGTGTTTATTTTTGTTTGTGGTTGGTTTGCTGAATCTGACACAGACAGAAAGGAGTGCTCTTTTGAAACGCTTTCTGTCTCAGTTTGGCAACAAAGTTCGTTGCTTTATCCACCGTTCGTTGCTTTATTTTTGAGATATTTTTGATAATTGTTTGTGTCAACATGTGTAAAATGATGACAATCATCATTATACACATGTTTTCACCTGTATCAAAGTATGTCAAAGGCTTTTCGGCACATGCTTTCTTCCTAAATACATTTGTATTGTCAATTGTTTATGCTTGTTAGAGCCATAACCATATCATTATGGTTCAACAAATTTCTGGTCAGCAATGAGATCTTACTTCATGAAGTACACATTTTGTACTTTCAATAATTCTAAACCGTTCTTTTTTTTTTTTTTATGCCAATACAAGAACAAGGACAGAACAACAATGTGTAATACCCAGCCATAGATGACAACGAGATGCTGCCATGAGCGACATTAAGAACTGTTGACTTTCACGAAAGTCTTCAACAAGCTGCTGACATTGAATACCTCATGGACGTATACATACTGCGGTAAAGTAACTAAATAATGACCACATACAGAAACCACAAGGCTGCTAACGGAATCTCTGGCCACAACCAACCAGCCAACCGAAAAACCTCCAGCTCGAGCGATGAGTGCACGCAGAAGAAAGAAAAGAGACAACCCCCAGAATGGGACCGATTCCTCCCCGTACCGAAACTGTCCATAGAGAAGGCGTCGGTGACTGTATGTTTGTTTGCGCTCCTGTGTTTCTGGAGATCGTGGGACGGGGAGTTTCTGTTCGATGACTCGGAGGCCATAGTGAACAATAAGGACCTTTTGGCGGAGACGCCAGTGTGGGAACTGTTCCGGCACGACTTCTGGGGGAAGAACCTGGCCAGTAAGACGAGCCACAAGTCATACAGGCCTCTCACAGTGCTCACATTCAGGTGAGGAGACTTCTTACATACTTTGTCTACTTGTGAAGTAATCGCATGCATATCACACTTTTTAAAACAAAATTATGGTATGCTTGTTCTGAGTTCAATACTTAGAAGCTCTTTCGGGGGTCCATTATCAAGGTAAGTTACCAACGCTTCAGGTACATGTACATGTACATGTGTAGGTACCAGACTATTAATTACAGTCATTCAATCAATTAATTAGTCAGTTATCAATCAACTTTATGTTATTGTTAACGATACATGGATACACAGTCTCTGGCAGTTTTTGAAGCCCCCATTTGCTCACCAATCCAGAATAGCTATAACTCAGCTAATTAGGGCGTGATAACATACAATCATGGCAATTTCACTAAGTGGCAGATAAAATTGATCACTAGGCGGCTAAAGCTTTGCAGGTAAGAAAAAAATCAGTACCAAAAAGTACCAAATTTCCTCACCAGACAACTGTCATTAGATGGCAGGTGAATTCTTACCTATGATTCCATTGATAAACAAGACCTACCCACCTACCAAATATCAAGCCAATCCATCCAAGCCACCTTGAGTTATGCTGTACATTACATACACACACACATACATACACACACACAAACGCTACCCTCTGCATAACCTTCTCGGCGAAGGTAAAAAGGGATTTCTAACCCTACAAAGGTCCCAGTACTTTCTCCCCAGACAGTGCTAATTGGCCGTCTTCTCACAGTTTTCAGTCCACCTTACAAACGATGTGGTCCAATTAATTCTTTCCACTTCCAATTCAAACCACTTTCTCCTTCCTTATCTCCCTGGGGAGATGATGTAATTTAGGAGGAGTGCTAATGATGGGAAACAGGTGACATGATTGGCAGTTATGGATGCCCAGTGTCTGTGGTTATCCTCCCTTGTGGTGTGGCACAGTTTTCACTTTCTTTTCTGTTCTGTCTCTCTTTAAAACGATATTGATTCTGACTGAGGTCTCCTAGTACATGTACATAATTGGCAGTTATGGATGCCCAGTACCTCCTTATAAGGTCCCTTGTGGTCTGGCACAGTTTCACCTTCTTATCCTGTTCTGCCTCTCTTTTAAATGATATCTAGTCTAATGAAAACTGACAGCAGCTGAAGATTTATGTTTTGAAAGTGTGTTTTGTGGGGATTGTTTTCCTTGCTGTACCATTTGAAATGTAGACTCTACTCTACTACTCCAGATGATGAATCTGTCTACTATGGAGTATGGATATTGGTCATGTCCCTTGTGGTCTATCCCAGTTTTTCCTGTCCGTTTTCTCTTCTACCTCTCTTTGAATGATGTCCACTCTAATGAAAATTGACAACTGCTGAAATAGTGTGTTTCAAAATCATTAATGACTGATTTCCTTGTTGCACCCTATGAAATGTAGATCTAAAGGATGTCCAATACCTCCTGTAATGTCCCTTGTGGTCTGGCACAGTTTTCACTTTCTTTCTTCTGGTCTGCCTCTTTTAAATCAATAATTTCCAGTCTAATGAAAGTGACAGCAACTGAAGATTATGTTTTGATAGCGTGTTTTAGGGGATTGTTTTCCTTCTTGTACTAGACTTGAGAATGTCAAGTCTCTGCAATTGATGTCCCTTGTGCTTTGACCCAGTTTTCCCTTTCTTTTCTCTGTTCTACTAAAAGCATCATCATCATACTAAAATGATATCAACCCTAATTAATGAAAATTGACAACAGCTGAAGGATTTAGGATGTAACTTGTCTATTTGAAATGATCAATGTCATTATTGTAATGTAGACTGAATGTGAATACTGTAATAGACTCTAGAGAGGATGTCCAGTACTGATGCCATATATCAAATGTCCCTTGTGCTCTAACCCAGTTTGCTCTTTCTTTTTTTCTGTTCATCTGCTCTGTTGAATGATGTTTACTCTAATGGAAAGTGAAGACAGCCAGAGGTTTAGGTTCTGAATGTTATTCAGTGTGTTTTGAAGTGATGAATTTCCTTGTTATACCATATAGAATATGGACTTCAGAGGATGCCCAGTACCTTTCAATGATGTACCTTCCAATGATGTCCGTTGCGCTCTTGTTCATTTTTCTCCTTCTTCATTCTGTTCTTTCCTCTCTTTTGAATGATGTTTACTCTAATGGAAAGTGGCAACAGCCAGAGATTTAGGTTTGTAATGTTTGGTGTGTTTTGAAGTGACTGATTACCTCGCTGTACCATATTGCTCTGCAAAAGATACCAAGTATTACTGATAAATTCCCTTGTGCTCTGGAACATTTTTCTCCTTCTTCTTTCTGTTCTCTCCTCTCTTTTGAATGATGTACGCTCTAATCAGTGAGGACAGCCAGAGATTTAGGTTTTGAATGTTCAGTGTGTTAGAAATGATGGATTTCCTTGTTATACAATGTAGTACTTATACCATAGAGAATATAGACTTCAGAGAATGCCCTGTACCTTCCAATGATGTCCCTTGCGCTCTCGTTCATTCCCTCCTTCTTCTTTCTGTTCTCCCCTCTCTTTTGAATGATGTTCACTCAAATGAAAAGTGAAGACAGCCAGAGGTTTAGGTTCTGAATGTTATTCAGTGTGTTTTGAAGTGATGGATTTCCTTTTTGTACCATTTAGTACAAAATGTCCTATTGCTGGAGGTACTACATGTATACTGACAATGTCCTTTATGCTCTTGTCCATTTTTCTCTTCCTCAAAGCTCTCTTTTGAATGATGTTTACTCTAATGAAAAGTAACAACAGTCAGAGATTTACTATCATTTAGGTTGAACCTTTCTGAATGTTGTTCAGTGTGTTTTGAAGTGATGGATTTCCTTGTTATACCATACAGGATATAGACTTCAGAGGATGGCCAGTACCTTCCAATGATGTACCTTCCAATGATGTCCCTTGTGCTCTTGTCCGTTTTTCTTCTCCTTCTTTCTGTTCAAACCTCTCTTTTGAATGATGTATACTCTAATGAACAGTGACGACAGCCAGAGGTTTAGGTTCTACATATTGTTCAGTGTGTTTTGAAGTGATGGATTTGCTTGTTGTACCGTATTCAGAGGATGCCCTGTACCTTCCAATGATGTCCCTTGTGCTCTTGTCCATTTTTCTTCTCCTTCTTTCTGTTCAAACCTCTCTTTTGAATGATGTTTACTCTAATGAAAAGTGACGACAGACAGAGGTTTAGGTTCTAAATGTTGTTCAGTGTGTTTTCAAGTGATGGATTTTCTCATTGTACCATATAGGATGTAGCCTCCCATGAGTGGTGATCCCTGCCCTTTAGGCAGAGATGCACACACATTGCACAGCATCTAGAATAATGTCCCCTGTGCTTTGACCTAGTTTTCCCTTCTTCTTGACCTGTTCTGTGTTTTGGTCCCTAAGAAACTTATTACTATCTTTAAGAAGTCGCAGACATTTCTTGGGAATGTCTGTGCTTATCAGACGAAATGCTAGTCTACATACTGTTGCAACTTGGGGTATTCATAGGATTTCAATAGACTCTATACCACAAGCAGATTTGAATATGTCTTTGGGTTTGACAACTCTCACAATGCAAAAATAATACGTAAATACAGAAAAAAGTGATCCCCCAATCTTATACAGTTGAAGAGATTAAATCGTCTTTAGATATTGTTTACCTGAACGTCTAACCTGCATAAACATGACAAACAGAACTATCTTGTCCTTCCTCTTTTTACAATGTTCCTTCTATTCCCTACTCAATCACCGGACTCCAGGGCTCTAGCCTTTAATTTTTTTTCCATTGTCCCAATTCCCATCAACGGAAAAATCCTAAAACTTAAAAGTAAACGACTTTTTTTCCCGTTATCATGTACAAATTTCCATCATTGCTCCATTTCCAGGCCGGTGTTTGAGTGTTGTTTATTCAAACTTGTATATTTCTATATCTTTACCCCAAACTTTTTTCCTCCAGTCAAGGTTAACGGAATGGTCTTAAAAGTTTTCTGCCATACACATGGAAAATTCTGTCGAATGACGAATGAGGGGCACTGGCTAAAGCCTACTTGACTCTGTCCTCTGCCATCAGTCCTCTCCTCTAAAGCCTCCCAGCAGGAGCATAGATCAGTTCTGGGGTCTGTGAAGTATGTCAGCCATGAAATCAAGTTTGTGTGGTGTGAGCCAGGCTCCTTACACCCAACTGGCTATGCTGATTACATATCCCTCAGGACGGGTGGACTGGACAGGGCCCTTGCACACTCTTGAACCTATATGCAGTCAACGGGCCATCCTTGCTATTAAAGTCTACATCAATCATTATGTATTTCATTGATTCTAGGGCATTTCATCAACATTTTACATGAAGCAGTTACGGAGGGCTGGAAAGAAAGCTGGTTTCAACCTTGATCATAAACATCGTGGTGTCTCCTTTTACCCTTCACTGCATAATTAAGTCCCTTCAAACTTGAATTAGTTTGCAGTATTGTCTTGATACTCTGACATTTTTAGCAGACTCTTTTTTAAGACTTTGTACTCTGAGAACCACGAAATTAGTTTGATGTAGCCTTATAGCATCCCTTCCACCCAACTGGCCATGCTGATTACATATCCCTCAGGACTTCTGGCCTGAACAGGACCCTTGCATGCTTGGACCTATGCAGTCATCCTCGCTCGCTAAGTCTACATCAATGTATTTCATTGATTTGCAGTCAACATTCCGAGCAAAATTTCAGCAGTTACTTCAACAGGGTTAGGAGGAAAGCTTGCATTCACTTGCTGAAGACGAACATATGAAGATGCATTTTGTCTCCCTTTCAGCATTATACATAAATTTCAGTAGTGAAAGAGAGCTTGGAGGAAAACATGCATCTGACGGTATTTGGTGCTCCTCAGAAACTACAAGGCAGAGACTTTCCCAAAGAGAACATTACACTTTTTATTCTGAGAACCAACAAATTAATTTGATGTAGCCTTATAGCATCCCCACACCCAGCTGACTATGCTAATTACATATCCCTCAGGACTGCTGGCCTGAACAGGACTTGGACCTGTGCAGTCATGGGCCATCCTCGCTAAGTCTACATCAATGTATATCATTGATTTGCAGCCTTTTCTTACAAAATTTTAGCAGTACTTAAAGAAGGCTGGGAAGAAAGCTTGCATTCACCTCAGGGCTGTCTCCAGCTTTGTGATTTGTGATTTGATTTGTGATTTATTGAAATTGCAAACGATACAATACACGTGGGCCACAGGCAGCTGTTGCTGGTGTCGTGGCCCACACACAAGACAGTACAAAGCACATAGACTACAAATAAATAAACAGTGGTAAATACAATCTAAAAAGCAGCGGAATAAATATACCTAAGTATCACTTCGTATTGCTACTTTCACTGGTCCATGCGGCGTCTGGCCGCCAGAATGTTATCAAGCTTTGAATTTTTTCCGTCCCACTCATGGTTTGAGAGCCGATGTTTTTGATTTTTTGTTGTTGTTGTCAGTTTAAGCTTACGAAGATACATTTTCATCAATATCATGTCAGAAATTTTTTCTATCCCAACAAGCAAATTTCTGTCCTGGGACTGAGGGACAGGTCCTGGAGACAGCCCTGATTCACTTGCTGAAGCTGAACATGTGAAGATACATTTTTGTGTCTGTCCCTTTTAACATTATGCTTTTAAATCTGAGAACCTAAAAAACTTAAAGCTAGAGACAGTCCTGATGCCATTGATTCTTGGGCAGTTTTGACAAAATTTCAGTAGTGAAAGAAAGTTTGGAAGAAAACATGCATCTGACAGTATTTGCGACTCCCAGAAACTGTTAATACAAAACCACAGGCTTTCCCAGGACTGTTGCATGGTTAATGCTCCTTTCAACATTATACTCTTTATTGGTAGAACCAACAAATTAACTTTCTGAAACAAGTTTTAACTGTAATTTCTAACACAAAAATTGGACTTGCCAAAATTTTCGACTGTACAACACCAGTCTTGGTGAAGGAGTGAGCAATCCACCGCTTGGATGACAAATTAACTTGATGTGGCTTTATAGGATCTCTTACACCCAACTGGTGATGCTGATTACATATCCTTCAGGACTGCTGGCCTGTTCAGGACCCTTAAATCCAGACTATCCCTCACTTGGACGTGAAGTCAGCAGGCCATCCTTGCTAAGTCTACATCAATTTGTTTTCTTGGGTCTCTGGCATTTTTAGCATGTTAGCAGTTGAAAGGGGCTGGGAAGAAATCTTGTTCCCCTTCAATCATTAATTTAAGTCCCTGTGAAATTGAATTGAAATACTGCATTTTCACAATTTTCTGGCATATTCAGTAAATTTTTAGCTTTTAAAGAGGACTGGCAGAAATGCTTGCATCTGACCAAGGACATTATATAGAATATATAGAATATATTATATATAATGTCCTTGATCTGACTTAATTCACTCACTGAAACTCTCTGTACACGTACATCCAGACTATCCCTCACTTGGACATGAAGTCAGCAGGCCATCCTTGCTAACTATTTTGTTTCCTTGGGTCTCTGGCATTTTTAGCAAGATGTTAAGTGAAAGAGGGTTGGGAAGAAAGCATGCATCTGACTTTATTCGCACGCTGAAACAGTGAATGAGGTTGGAGATATCCTGAACAACCTTGCAATAAATGAGCATGATGTTTCTGACTTCAGGAGAAGAGATACTGTTCCAGTGCAGTCTTATTCATCCTCATGTAACCAACAAGATCGAAGTGGCCTTTGTGTCTTGTGGTGTGATGACATTTGATCTAAAAGAAAACAAAGATCTGAAGGGACAGAATTTCTTTCCTCTTCAATGTTGAGATTCCTTTTCACTTTTTCAGCACTTAACTTTGGTGCTGATAGCCATTCACACTATACTGTCCCTTTCCTTGGTGCTGATAGACATTCACACTATACTGTCCCTTTCCTTGGTGCTGAAAGACATTCACACTAACACTGTCCCTTTCCTTGGTGCTGATAGACATTCATATTATACTGTCCCTTTCCTTGGTGCTGATAGACATTCACACTAACACTGTCCCTTTCCTTGGTGCTGATAGACATCCACACTACACTGTCCCTTTCCTTGGTGCTGATAGACATTCACACTATACTGTCCCTTTCCTTGGTGCTGATAGACATCCACATTAACAGTGTCCCTTTCCTTGGTGCTGACAGACATTCACACTACACTGTCCCTTTCCTTGGTGCTGATAGACATTCCCACTATACTGTCCATTTCCTTGGTGCTGATAGACATTCACATTAACAGTGTCCCTTTCCTTGGTGCTGACAGACATTCACACTATACTGTCCCTTTCCTTGGTGCGGATAGACATTCACATTATACTGTCCCTTTCCTTGGTGCTGATAGACATTCACACTATACTGTCCCTTTCCTTGGTGCTGATAGACATTCACACTATACTGTTGCTTTCCTTGGTGCTGATAGACATTCACACTATACTGTTGCTTTCCTTGCTGCGGATAGACATTCACACTATACTGTCCCTTTCCTTGGTGCTGATAGACATTCACACTATACTGTTCCTTTCCTTGGTGCTGATAGACATTCACACTATACTGTCCCTTTCCTTGGTGCTGATAGACATTCACACTATACTGTTGCTTTCCTTGCTGCGGATAGACATTCACACTATACTGTCCCTTTCCTTGGTGCTGATAGACATTCACACTATACTGTTCCTTTCCTTGGTGCTGATAGACATTCACACTATACTGTCCCTTTCCTTGGTGCTGATAGACATTCACACTATACTGTTGCTTTCCTTGCTGCGGATAGACATTCACACTATACTGTCCCTTTCCTTGGTGCTGATGGACATCCACACTTAACTGTCCCTTTCCTTGGTGCTGATGGACATTCACACTATATTGTCCCTTTCCTTGGTGCATCTACCCCTGCTCATTAGCTGGCCGCTTTTCAGTTAACGTAGTTCGATTTCATGTTCCAGATGTATGAGGCCGTGGGCCACGGGTCAACTGTTGTCAATGATAACTGTTACCCTCCCTTTCCAACCTGCAAGAGTTCAAAACCAATGTTCACATTTCTATCTCCCAGCATAATCATTTTCATCTTCCATCAATACCTAGAAGTGGTCAACTATATCCTTGCATTGAAGAGACCTTTTAAAAAGGGCTCGCCCTTTGTTATAGCAACAGGCTAGTTGGGCTGTGCGTACATGCTGTACAGCCGAACCGATAAATAAATAAGTAAAGAAAAAGAATTGGTGTGTCTCCAAATTCAAAGTGACCAGTCAAATAAAGTTGACCTTGCGGTAGCATGTGAGCCCTGTCTGCCCCTGCTCATTAGCTAGCCGCTTTTCAATTAACGTAGTTCGATTTCGCGCTCCAGATGTATGAGGCTGTGGCCCATGGGTCAATGGGCTCAACCTCATAATCGATAGAGGCTTGATGTTTCAGGATTGTCACTTATGGATTAATTGATTTTCATTGAGGTTGCCCTTTTCTTGGCTCTGTACAGCCATATAGAAGTTACTTACTAGTAAATGTTGTTAGCAATAACCTTTTACTTTAGTGAGTGGGATTGGTATTGGGTCTCTTGCCATTTAGTTTTAAGGTAGCTGTAATTTTGTGCAGTTTCACAATTGCCAACCTACTGTAAATGCAGAAATGTTTGCGGTGGTTTTATGTTCGTGGTTTTCGCAGCGAAGTCTTCAGCACGAACTTAAGACCAAAGCGAAACTTCTTGCCCACCTATGACTGTAGCGCTACTATTTTTTAAATGGGAAGTTCTTTTGACTTAAAACCAACGTGAACACTCCATTTTCTCCCTACCAAGAAATAAAAACCACAAGAGCATAGATGCATTCACAGTATCTATAGCAATATGGGGTTGGATGTAGGGATTCATATTTTGATATAAGAATCCAGCCCAAGCAAAATGACTTAAGAATTTAGTCAATAATCTTCGAGCTATGGCTGTTAAAAAGAATTTACCAAGGCAACCAGTGGAAGGAAAGAACATGTTATAACTGACTCAGAGGCTAAGGCCTTATAATTTGTTACCCCAAAATCAAGAAGGTTTCAGGCAAGACATTCAGCGTAATGAACCTTCAAGCCCAGAAGTAATTCCTCAGACCCGCTTCTAGTCATAAGATGAACAAACAGTTGTAAATTCTGAATGCCCCACGAGTTGAAACTCCGAAATTAAGTCAGTTTCAGACGATAAAGTCAGCATAGTACTCAAAAGCAATTCGCCAGACCTACTTCCATCCCTTGGGAGTTGTTAAAAGAAAGTACCCCCTAATTTGTTACCAACAAATCGAGTCAGTTTCAGACAAGAAAGTCCGCGTAATGGACCTTAAGAAAATCATGCCACACACAAACGCAATTCCCAGACCGGCGTTCCGCTATGAGGGGTTGGAACTGTAGCAAATTGTGGCAGAGAAAATCAATTTTGTCGCCATAAAACCTTCGGGAGCGCACCTGCTACCTGGGGCCTTACGACCGCGCGGGGACCGCGCCGGGCTCCGATTACTTTCACGGTCTGCTAACGGGGAGGCGGGATACTTATTACCTTAATGAAGAGGATTATGTTCCTTGCATTCTAACTTTTTCTGATGGATGGATGGTTGGTTTGATGGTTGGTTGCAAGTGGTTGGTTGGTTGGTTGGTTTGCAAGTGGTTGGTGCATTCAAAAGTTACAACTGTTTTTACATGTAGATGCAAGCCTTTGGAATTACTTTTGTGCATGGGGCAAATTTCTTAAGTTGTAATTACGCGGACTTAATTTTTGCTCCTCCACTCCTCTGATGTGATATTGATTTAATTTTTAATAAGAAATCGGGCTTTATTCAACATTTACAACTGTTTTTACCTCTTTTACTACATGTAGGTTCAGCTGTTTGGAACTACTTTCCTGTGGGGGGCAGATTTTTCAAGTTGCAATTGCTCTGACTCTATAACTGACTTAATTTTCAGTAGAAACAGTTAAGCCAGCATTCAACATGTACAACTGTTCCATCCCAAATGGCTAAGTGCAGGTCTTTGAAATTACTTTTGTGCGTAGGCATGAGATTTCTTAAGTTGTAATTACGCTGACTTAATTTTCGCTCTCGCAGTCTGTTCTCCTCGGTAAATGACTTCATTTTCGGTCCCAAATTAAGGGTGATTCAATCTTACATTCAATCTTCTCAGAGAATAAGCTCTTTAACCTCTCTGCATAAGGTTGAAACAAATTACATGTTGGGTATGAGGATAATTTGCCTGGTATCTATCCTATTCTAGCTCCTTTCGCTCTCTGATCGCTTCACCGGAGAATAATCTGGCACCCTTTAATAGAAAAACGATTGGCATTTAAATTCTCGCCTAGAGTGTAGGTGAGGGTTAACGTTCTTATTGGCTCCAAAGTTGCACGGTCCTCGTAACGGCACGTATCAGGGTTTGAACAAGCATTAGGAAGTTTGATTCCCGTTACACTGCTTCTCAGAAATACTGTAAATCACTTAAATATAGCGGCAGGAAAATGTAGGGGTTGGGGGAAAATGGAGTAGGTCACTGCACTTAGTTTCAATGGTGGGAACAAACATCACTGTCTCAAATATTTGTGATCAAATATTAGCGATGATGAAATTTTAGCGGTTTACTAGTGACAGTTAAATTAGCTAAAATTAAGTTACAAATCAAGAATCACAGTACCGTAAATGCAGAAATGTTCGCAGTAGTTTTATGTTCGCAGTTTTTGTGGTAAGCTCTTCGCCGCGAACTTAAAACCACCGCAAGATTTGTTGCCCTCCTACCCCCTTGTCTACTATTGTCTCAAATGCGAACATTTTCTCCATACTGTGAAATTAAAACCATGCGGACTTAAATGTATTTACAGTATTTAGATGCATTAAAGTCCGAAATAATACAGGAAGTATAAGGACCAAATGTTTAAATGGGTACAGGGACAGGCTTTTTCTGTATGAAAGCGCTCAGAGGAGTAAACCAGAGCTAGTAATATAGGATGGATTCTAGCACAGAGAGTAACTCTCCCTTAGCTTGCTAATGTTACCACGCACATACAGCTACATGTAGTGGTCTGGTAGCCAGTAATCCCTATTCTGAGTCACAAGATTGGGTTTCAATCCAGGCCTAGCTGTTAATGTTTCAGCACGCATGCTACAGGTAGGTCTATCATAGGGCCTAAGCACTTTTATTAACCTTTCCTTGTAGGAGGTTTGAACAAACTATATGCTGGAAAGAAAAGTAAAGCTCTCTCAACATGGGGATAAGACTTTGAATAGCAGCCTACATATATATGTACTAGCTGAAAAAGGAGTTTTGATTTGGATCTGACTTGTAGAGGTTGAAGTTGTCGCCTTACTGGCAAGATTGTACGTACCTCAACACCCTACATTTCATGTACAAAATATATGTGTACGCTAATTTTTCTGTATCTCTATTCAGACTAATCTTAACATCTTCATGTAACACTGACATCAAGTATATTTCAAAAGGACCTTAACTCTTGCGTATGATTAAGGGTTTCCAGTGGATGTCATCTACACTAATAGTAACAAGAGCTATCTACCACAATCCAGAACAGGAGATATCAAAACCGGAAGTTCCGCTGCAGTACCATAGCAAGTTGCTAGGGGGCCCAAAATCTAACCATTTTGAGGTCTCATCAAGACCTATGTACTCACCTATCAAAAATCAAGACAATCCACCTGGCATTCTTAAGTTATTGTGTACACACACAGACACATGCACAGACACACGCTCCCCAAAACATAATCCTCTTGGCAAATGTGATAACATTTTTATGTCTACTCACTCTCAGACTGAACCACTGGTTTGTCGCAGCCATGGTCGTTCCATGCTGCCATCTACATACAAGTGTCTCATACAAACTGTACATTGTTCATGTAGGAACCTAAAGTTTCCAAGTCACCTATGTTGCTGTATCTCTCTTCAGACTGAACCACTGGTTTGCGGGGGGTTTGTCGCAGCCATGGTCCTTCCACGCGGTGAACCTCCTTCTCCATGCTGCCATCTGCGTACAACTGTACATAAAGTTACTTAAAGTTGCTATCTTAGGTCATTAATGTTGCTGTATCTCTCCTCAGACTGAACCACTGGTTTGCGGGGGGTTTGTCGCAGCCTTGGTCCTTCCACCCTTTGAACCTCCTTCTCCATGCTGCCACCATCTACCCACAAGTACAAATGTACAACTGTCTTACTCCTGTGCATGTAGTTACCTAAAGTTGCTGCCTTAAGTCATTAATGTTGCTTTATCTCTCCTCAGACTGAACCACTGGTTTGCGGGGGGTTTGTCGCAGCCATGGTTGTTCCACGCGGTAAACCTTCTGCTCCATGGTGCCATCTGCATACAACTGTCTCATACATGTAGTTACCAAGATTTAGATTCATAATTGTGAATCTATTAATATACACTATAGCTAATGTTGCTGTATCTCTCCTCAGACTGAACCACTGGTTTGCGGGGGGTCTGTCGCAGCCATGGTCCTTCCACGCGGTAAACCTTCTGCTCCATGGTGCCATCTGCATACAACTGTCTCATACATGTAGTTACCAAGATTTAGATTCATAATTGTGAATCTATTAATATACACTATAGCTAATGTTGCTGTATCTCTCCTCAGACTGAACCACTGGTTTGCGGGGGGGTTGTCCCAGCCATGGTCGTTCCACGCGGTGAATCTCCTGCTCCATGCTACCATCTGTGTACAACTGTCTTCTACAATATACATTGTACATGTAGTAACTTAAAGTTTCCAAGTCATCAATGTTGCTGTATCTCTCTTCAGACTGAACCACTGGTTTGCGGGGGGTTTGTCGCAGCCATGGTCCTTCCACACGGTGAACCTCCTGCTCCATGGTGCCATCTGTGTACAACTGTCTTACGCCTGTACATGAAGTTACTTAAAGTTGCTGCCTAAAGTCATCAATGTTGCTGTATCTCTCTTCAGACTGAACCACTGGTTTGCGGGGGGGTCGTCCCAGCCATGGTTGTTCCACGCGGTAAACCTTCTGCTCCATGGTGCCATCTGCATACAACTGTCTCATACATGTAGTTACCAAGATTTAGATTCATAATTGTGAATCTATTAATATACACTATAGCTAATGTTGCTGTATCTCTCCTCAGACTGAACCACTGGTTTGCGGGGGGTCTGTCGCAGCCATGGTCCTTCCACGCGGTAAACCTTCTGCTCCATGGTGCCATCTGCATACAACTGTCTCATACATGTAGTTACCAAGATTTAGATTCATAATTGTGAATCTATTAATATACACTATAGCTAATGTTGCTGTATCTCTCCTCAGACTGAACCACTGGTTTGCGGGGGGGTTGTCCCAGCCATGGTCGTTCCACGCGGTGAACCTCCTGCTCCATGCTGCCATCTGCGTACAACTGCTGCACGTATTCTCCGTCATCTTCGGCGGAGTTCGACGCGACGCCTCGGGGAATCGAGTGTTCGCCGCTCCCCGTGCAAGTCTCCTCGCTGCAACCCTGTTCGCCGTTCACCCTGTACATACGGAAAGTGTAAGAATGAATGAACTTTATTGCTCGACAATTGTACATGGCACAATGTATGGCAAGAATGACAGTGCAATTAATACAATGGGTACTAAACTTGTCTATTCTATTCTATTCTGAAAACTATAATCACAAGTTAATGGCGTAATGATATAATATATGTTAAACGTTACGGTCTGTTAAAATACATTCTCTCTTTTGTAAAGCGCTACATATGTATTGGCCTAAGTACGTAGATATGGTGTCGGGACATGACATAAGTAGATTGAACATGTCTATGTTTGCCTTTGGCAAGGGTTTACTGAATTTACATGAGATCATATCCATTAATTTTTGTCTATCTACATACAGTATATGCGGGGCATGTCATTAAGTGATGCTGTGGTAGAAAGAAATTGTTCAATGCGGCAAAAATAATTACTCAAGCAACTGGATAAGATTTTGAAACAGTCAGACATTTCAGATAGCATCCGCTATCTTTCGTCAGTGACTAAAGAAGGATCTGGTAGAACTAGGTTTTATACCAAAACTCTGAATGTATATGTTAATGAAGGGAAGACAATTTCAGATGGTTCAAGAGGATACTAAGTTAAGACAAGGTTGCATGCTAATGAATGAATTAGCTCCTGTTGTGTTAGGAGCTAAATTTTTGTCTTGGGGGGGGGGGGGGAGTGTGTTGTCCCAAGTGCCAACGTGGAGATCCCTTTTTCTGTTGAGGGCGGGATTGTACACTCTCTCATACATTGCTTCTCTTAATTGTTCAATCGATGCTTTTCTTTTTGTTGAAAGATGCCACGATTATTCGTTTATCATGATGGTGATATTCTAAATATATTTATAAGATTTGCGAATAGCTCTGTTCTTAATACTTTTTATTGTGTCTGGGACCTTGAAACGAAGATTGTATGTGTTTTCCAAAACATAAGGTAAAAGGTCAGCAGAAAGAAAGTAATCCAAAAGCACTTAGCCTACCAATGACAACGTAATCTTGGCAAACAACTGCTGATATTGATCTTAAGTCTTAAGGTGTCTGGGACCTTTAGGCAAGGATTTGGCCTGTTCCAAACAAAATAAGTGCAAGGCAATAATGTTAAGATTGCATAATGAAAATGAAAAAGCAAAAATGTCAGAGGGCTGTAGAAACGTGGGCTCAAGGGGTATAAAAACGGACACGAGCACTTCCCTATACACAGAAATGTGTTTTTTTGTGAGATATACAATGTTATGCATTTAATTTACCAAGTCTGAAAGTCTGCAGTCTTATACAGTAATACAAATACAGCCAGTTGTTGTCTTTCTCTCTGAATATCAAGTTTAGTCTGTGTGTTATGAAGTGGAAAAATACCAGTGTGAGGTCACAGTTAATCTTTTGGCTAAAGAGACTGAGCCAAAGTTAATGAAATATTTGTACAGATGTTGAGATAGCAGAGTATTCAAGTTTTCTTAGTGCCAGCCAAATACTCGACTGTTGTCTGACACAATATCAGGATGAAAAATACCAACTTACAAACCTGCAATTCAAAGTGGGGACGAATTTTAAAATGGTACATTAGATGCATATTAAGCAAAAAAAGAGTTGAAAATGACATGCTTTGGTCTGAAAAATTGAGGAAAAAAGATGAAGATAGCTGCAGTGTTCACGTTTTCTTAGTGCCAGCAAAAATAATTGATTGTTGTCTGACACAATAATAGGATGACAAATACCAAGACACAAACCTGCAATTCAAAGTAAAACTGCCACGTGGATGAATTTTAGAATGACACATTCTGCATATTATTGAAGCCAAGAAAAGTTTAAGATGGTCTGATTTGGCCTAAAAAATTGAAGGAAAAAAAGGTATTTATTACAATTTCCCTTTCTGTGCCTCTCCATGTATACAGTAAATTCAGAAATGTTTGTGTAGAGTACGGAGAGAAGATCCAAGACTTCGGAGTGAAGTGAAGACAGACACACTGATGTTGTCGTGGCCGATAGAGACAATCTTTATTCACGTTCCTCTCTCCCTGACTCTATCGTCGGTCTGTCTTGCCTATCCCTACTGTCAGCCCCTCTTATCTGTGCGGGACTCCTTATCTCACCTATCATCTTACCATCTGTGTTCGACAGTGTAATCCATTCTCGCGGTTCTTCAAAACCAGTCAGTACTTCACATGTTTCTCTTACCTCCCAGGGGGAGTTGACAGTGTTTCTGAGAAATACGGGTTGACTAATCTATTCATAACGTCTGGGGCACGTATGTGCGAACTTAAGTATATGCACGCTATATTACATCCCCCTGGTTTGAAGAAATGCGTCCTCGCATTGAGGAATTTTGAAGTCACAGCGATCTTACACAGGAGCGAGCGACAAGCCACATTTTGTCTATGAAAGTATGAAATATTAGTACTATATACACATTACATTACTTGTATTAAATTCGAGCGATACAAAACGTTCAGAAGTCATCAATTAAAAGTTCGTGGTAAACATGCATCTCCCGGCGGCGTCGATCGGTGGCTGTCTGCCGTCTGCCGACCGTCGTCACGTGGATGTCCCTCTGCGCTAACGTCTCAGGTTTCCGCGCCGTCTGTCCGCTGTCGGATGACTGCTACCTGCATGCTCCCCACGTGCGCTGCGTCCTGCCTCTGCCGAATGGCCGCTGATGATCAGGCTGCAGGTCCGTGGGTGTGTCCGTCGGCGGGTGCCACTGGTGGCCGCTCTTCCGCCGTCAGAGTCACGTTACGCTGCAAGGTAAAGAGAACGGACAACCTGGCCACACCCTATCCTTAATACTACCAAGTTACTACACTTCAATATTTCACATAACTTAAGATTTCATCTAACGCGAATGTCTAACCTATGCTAAGCTAAGCCCCGGGGTAGGAATTTAACTGACTTTGCTATCAGCTGAGCCTTCATGATGCCCAAACATCACCGCTACCCGGTGACATTTACCTGATAGTTGGCTTTCCACAGGCATCATCCAGCAGTCAGCTCCTCCCCCCACTGACTTACAGACCCGCCCGTACATTTGTTACCTGGCTAATAGCTATGAGGTAATAATGAGCGGAAGACACGACATCGTTGTTTCATCTTTATTTCATAAGATTTATGAAGCACCGCGTCACGACCCGGGGTGGCGAAGACGAAGTTGTCCCCGGCGCGCTCGTTGACATGATACATGTCTGATAAGATACAAATCGCTGAGGCTGAACGCCTTGCGTTGTCCTTTCCGAACGCCGGATTTGGGGAGCTTCATCATCGTCAGGGTCGGGGACGTGTTGATCAGCTGCTGGGGCTGGGGGAAGTGGTGGTTCAATAGGAATTATGAGTGGTACCGACACATCTGACACCTCCCCGGTGGGAGTCTGTTCGTGCCCTCGCGAACAATTCGAAGCCATATCGCTAACGTCAGGGGCGGGCTGGCGGTCCGGCTTTTGTCGGGCTGGGGGTGTGAACATGCAGGGCATCAAGAATTCACGGTGCAACGTGCGTTCGGCGCCCCTCCCAGATTCAGGACGCACAACATAGTTTGGAAGGGCGGGATCAGGGCGATCTTTGACTATATAAGGTGTGGATTCCCAACGGTCTCTGAGTTTCCGTTTCCCACGTGTCCGCATATCACGGACGAGGACCCGTTCCCCTGGCAACAGTGGGGAACCATGGACTTTACGGTCGTGGTAGCGTTTCTGCCGTGACTGAGCTATTTCTGCGTTCTCGGCGGCATTTTTGTATGCCTCACACAGACTAGCGTAATGCTGCTGTACCCAGTCGTCTGAGCTACGGGCTTGAGTGGAATTGTCTAATGTACCAAGACAGAGATCGATTGGCAGACGAGCATGCCTGCCAAACATTTGATAATATGGACTATAGCCGGTAGTGGCATGCTTGGTACAATTGTAGACATGAACTTGTTGGGAAAGATAGTCGGCCCAGCGCTTCTTCTTGTCAGATTCTAACGTGCCAATGAGTGTCAAAAGCGTCCGATTAAAACGTTCGCACTGGCCGTTCCCTGCTGGGTGGTAGGGAGTTGTGCTGGATTTAACGGCGCCATACAAGTTGCATAACTCTGAGATTGTCGCCGACTCGAAGTTAGCACCCTGATCCGAATGAAGCCGGGTTGGGAACCCATATGGTAATACAAAGTATTTGTAAAATGCACGAGCTGTGGTCAGGGCCGTCTGGTTGCGGGTGGGAACAGCAACGGCAAAACGTGTGAAATGGTCCGTAATGACCAAAATATTCTCATAGCCACCAACTGACTTTTCAACTGAGAGATAATCCATGCAGACGAGTTCAAGCGGGGCAGACGTCTTTACGCTGACTAATGGTGTCCTCGTGGCGTGGTTCGGTAATTTCCGAAGTCCACAGCGCTGGCAGGTCTGGACATAGAGTGATATGTCTGACCGCATACCTATCCAAAAGAAACGACTTTCAACCAAATCAAGCGTACGAGCAATCCCGAAATGACCCGCCTGGTCATGTAAGGCTTCTAACGTCTCATTCTGCAAGGCACGTGGAAGGATTAATTGGTGGGTGGAGCCTTCCGGATGGGGGGTGGGTGTAACCCTATACAATACCCCATGTCGGAGATCTAGGCTGTCCCAATGGGCAAGGAGGGCGGCTACGTCACCTTCTTCCCTTAATCTTTCTTTGCCAGTCGGCGGTTTGCCGCGCTTAACATAAGTCAGGACTCGCTCCAGAACGGGATCGTCCCGTTGCAGATTACGTAACTCTGTCTCAGATCGGCCTGGCAGGAGAGGCGTGCCACCACGGGGTGGACGTTGCGCCACTGCCTTCAGCACTCTAGCTACAAGTGGGGGTGGGGGTGGGCCTGAGTTTGTCAAAGAAGCACAACATTCAAACGTGCGGTCAGCGGGAATATACCAATCGTCTACGATTTCCTCTACGTCACCATTACGAGGGAGACGCGAGAGGGAGTCGGCATTCTGATTAGATTTGCCGGGACGATATTTAATGTCACGTTTAATGTCAAAATTAAAGTTAGCAAGTCTCGCTACCCAGCGCTGTTCAACGGCGCCTAGGGACGCAGTTTGGAGATGAGCCAAAGGATTATTGTCAGTATATACCAGGAATTTCGACCCAATCAGGTAGTCCTTGAATTTATCTGTTACTGACCAAACTAGCGCTAACAATTCGAGTCGAAACGAGCTATAATCTGCAGCGTTCCTCTCGCTCGGCCGCAGCCCTCTGGAGGCATACGCGACAACACGTTCTTTGTTATCCTGAACCTGGGAAAGGACCGCCCCTAGGCCTGAAAGGCTTGCGTCGACGTACAGAATAAAGGGAGAGTTAAAATCTGGGTATGCCAGGATGGGGGCTGAGACAAGCTTATTTCTTAGTTCGTCAAAGGCTGTTTGGCACTCGTCGGTCCAAACAAATTCACGTGGGATACAACCTGAAGAGGATTGGCGGCGACTCTTCTTCTGCGTGTGGCCTGCTATTTTGTGTAATGGTGCAGCTATGTGAGCAAAGTTGGGGATAAAACGCCGATAATAGGAACAGAATGCAACAAAGCTGCGAGTTTCCCGGGCATTTTGTGGGACAGGCCAATCATGCACAGCGGCCACCTTGCTGGGGTCAGTTCCGACCCCCTGGGCGGAAACGTTATGACCTAGATATTGCACTTCAGCAGCGAATAGCTTACATTTACTGGCCTTGAGCTTCAATCCATGGCTGGATAGGCGAGTCAACACTTCGTCCAGTCTATGTAAATGTTCCTCGAACGTCTTGCCGAAAACAATTACGTCATCCAAATATATCAATAAGGTAGTAAGATTGAAATCTCCCAATACATGCGTCATTAATCGTTGAAAACAAGCAGGTCCGTTTACCAACCCAAAACTAAGCCTATTGAATTGGAAATGACCCCAGGGTAATGAAAATGCTGTCTTTGGCTTGTCAGCTTCGGCTATACCAACCTGATAATAGCCTTGCGCAAGGTCTAGGGTGGAGAAATAGTTTGCGCCTGACAGACAATCAAGGGATTCTTCAATACGTGGGAGGGGGAACGAGTCACGATGAGTTCTTGCATTTAGTTTCCGGTAGTCGACACAAAATCGCAATCCCCCACATTTCTTTCTGACCAAGACGCAGGGACTAGACCAGGGGCTAGTAGAATGTTCAATGATTCCTTTATCTAACAAATCGGCGACGTGATCTTTGACCTCTTGGTAGAGAGCGGGTGGAATTCGTCTGTATCGCTCCTGACAGGGGGGCGCATCCCCCGTCGGGATGTCATGTACCACAGTTGTGGTGAAGCCTAAATCTGAGTCATCATTTGCAAATGCGTGTTTGTGTTTACGGAGAAGTGCTGCCAGCTGATCCCGCTGACTGGGGGTTAACTGTGATTCATCAATGTCTAGGCCGGGGATCATGTCTTGCAAGTCCCCCGTGTCGCCGGCCGGCGTATCGGAGCTGTCATTAGAGGCATTAATTAAATCCACATGTACAGTGTGCGAGTCGTCATGGCTTAGCCGAACAGAATTCTCTGACTCCCTTACTTCGTTGGCGAGAAATACTTCTCCCAAAATCGCATGCCGACCAATAGTGATATCACGGAGTGTTACGTTTGCTAAACGGACGGGGAATCTCCCGTGTTTAACTTCCGCAAAGCTTTTGGCGACAAGAATGCCATTTGGTAGGACCCCCTCTTCAGGGGATTCGACAATGACGCTATATGGACTGTTAGAGGGGCGGGTCTTACAGAAGATGACAATTTCATGCTGAGCCGGCACAACAATATCGGTTCTCCCCGGCGCCCGGACAAAACCCACTCTACCATTGTCGTCAGCAAGGGCCTGTCTGCGTTGATGTGAGGTCAAGGCCTTCTGCCACGCCTCACCTTCTTTACCCCCCGGGAGCTTATGTACATAGTTAGATTTCTTCCCGGGGAAGATCGACAGCTTACATCGGTCAATGACGTTGGTCCCTAAAATTACAGGGACACTGCTACTGCTGTCGTCAACTACTATAACCCCGACATCTGCTAGCCTATGTTCTAGAATATCGATGCACATTTCAGCGAAGCCAACCTGTTTAATGGGCAAGCCATTGGCAGCTGTGACAGAGAGCCAACTACTAGCGTCTTGTAAATGCTCCCCCTTTTCCCCAAAGTTTCGAAAGAAGAACTCCTTATTCATTGTCGTTACTTGGCTCCCAGTATCAAGCAAACAGTCAACTGACACGCCATCGAAAATAGCTGAAACTATTGGCTGTTTTCCCACAGTCCTATTAAACAGGCTGGCATCATTAAGGGTGTTGCGACTGTCTACACTACATTTATTTACAAAAACTGAATCATGCGACCGGACGTTTTGTCCCACTCCGTCGGCTTCGGGCGCGGGACGATTTAGTTTCCCTGATTACCAGTGTACTGAGCGGGGCGAGGGTTGCTGTACATGTTGTTACCTTGGTTAGGGTCTGAAAAACACGCACGGGCCATGTGGCCGGGGCCGCCACACTTACGGCAAATTGGCCTACCGTCGGGAGTCCACTGGTCGCCCGGGCGACCACGTGGTCTATATGAGTCGCGGAACCGGGGTGTGCTTTGCTGGCTAGCGGCGCCCTGTTGGGTCATCTGCCCCTTCATGGCGGGCATAGAAGGCCTGAATCAGGGCCGAAAATGGAGCCTTATCGGCGTATGCCTCCCGTAGGTGCGTGAAAACTATAGCTACATCATCCTTATCTGAGTCGCTTAGCAGCTGCACTTGTGCCTTTGCTTCACCCACGCAAGCGCGGCCGACTAGAAAACCCTGCTGGTCCTCGGGGGTCCCCCAAACTTTGAAAGACCTTTTACACTCGAGTATAAATGCATCAACGTTAAGGTCGCCCGGTTTAGACGGGAGCCCGGCGAACTGGGGAAGCTTACGGTCTGTGGCCATCACCACATACTGAGGCTTATCGTCTCCCGGCATCCTATCAGCTTAGCAGGTTATACACCAAGAATGAGCAGACTATTGAATATAAAATACTAGCAAGGGTGGCCAGGTCGTCGCACTCTCAATACCAAACAAGCGTAACTGACTTACCGCTCTTGTTATCTCGGTGATTGTCGTCCCGCGCAGGAGAAGATTTACCGTAATCCTGCCGATGTCAACGCCATGTAGAGTACGGAGAGAAGATCCAAGACTTCGGAGTGAAGTGAAGACAGACACACTGATGTTGTCGTGGCCGATAGAGACAATCTTTATTCACGTTCCTCTCTCCCTGACTCTATCGTCGGTCTGTCTTGCCTATCCCTACTGTCAGCCCCTCTTATCTGTGCGGGACTCCTTATCTCACCTATCATCTTACCATCTGTGTTCGACAGTGTAATCCATTCTCGCGGTTCTTCAAAACCAGTCAGTACTTCACATGTTTCTCTTACCTCCCAGGGGGAGTTGACAGTGTTTCTGAGAAATACGGGTTGACTAATCTATTCATAACGTCTGGGGCACGTATGTGCGAACTTAAGTATATGCACGCTATATTACATTTGCAGGGATTTGATTTAGCAGTAGGGAGAAAATGGAGTGTTCGCAGTGGTTTTGAGTTTGCATATTAAGCAGTTAGTAGTTCACACAACGGAACTGCTTTTTGCAGGGGTTTTAAGTTCACAGCAAAGAGTTCATCGCAAAAACTGTGAACATGAGACCACTGCGAACGTTTCTGCATTTACAGTATCATGTAGAATTATTAGTTGCCGCTATCATAATGCCTGCAAAGCTGGTGTGTTATCCTGGTTGGCTACTCTGCCATTTGGCTAATCCAAGTTCATAAACTGACATATGAATTTCAGTATGGAAGCTGACAGACTGATACTAGCATCCATCATATACAGTCTTCCTAAGACGCTTCATAGAGGAAGTCTCAATCTACTTTCCCAACCTTGATCACTTGCACTTTACCGTTTAAGGTGCCATTGTTACAGGTAGTATAACGAGGCTCAAATTACTGGGTGCATACACACTTTTGTGCATCCAAAATTGGAGCTGTGCACCTTATTTTTGACTGGGTACATTTGTGAACAGCCTTGTTATATATACTTGTGTGAAATTTTGAAGTTAGCTGTAGAATCTTTGATTTCAGTTCAGAAAAGAGGCAGTAAACTTTGTAGTTTACATTCGCCAACATTCTACACAAATTCTTTGTGTGCACCTAAAGTTTTAGCACCCATATACCTATTCCCAAAAATAAATGTCAAGCCCTGTATAGTTTGTAGTCAATTTCCTTCTCCAGTGAAATAGATAGTATACTTGTCTTATTTTCATACGTTATCTTTTTCTATTCCAGGTTGCAGGAGTAGTGGGGAGAGCAGAGCTGCTGTGCGCTGTCTTCTTCTTCTCAGCCTTCCTGTGTTACGTGCGGTCGTGTCATGAAGGTGAGTTAGAGGTCAAACATCCATACAGACAGGAACTAAATAAAGAGAATAGATTTGTCTTCAACTTTCATCTTCCATTAAAGAAGTCAATACGATTTGAAAACTGGGAATTCCCTTTAGTTGGCAGTTTTTCTTTTCCTACTTACACAGCTATATGTGGAGTCCTATCATGAAGGCAGAAGTAAAGAACTACATGACTATTGTACAGTAAGAGAATGCAGGAAGCCTCAAACTTTGTTTTCCACTTTGATCTATCGTCGATGCAATTTGAAAAACTGGGCATTACTCTCAGTTTCTTTTCCTAAGAACTCTCACCAACTTGAAACATGTAGTGCTGTCATGATGGCAGATTGAATCAAAGAGAATGAAGAAAACAAACCTGTCTTCTACTTTGATCTTCCATTAAAGAAGTCAATACGATTTGAAAACTTGAATTGCAGGGCAGTTTCTTTTCCTAAGAACTCTCACCAACTTGAACATCTATGTGTGGTCGTGTTATCAAGATGGCAGACTGTAAGACAATGAAGAAGGACCAAACTTTGTTTTCTACTTTGATCTTCCATTACAGGAGTCAATACGATTATAAAGCTGAGAACTATCTTGACAGTCTCTTTCTTGCCAGCTGGAAACATGTATTTGTGGTCGTGTGGCAGAGTGGAACTAAGAGAATGAAGGAAGCTTTGTTTTGTTTCCTACTTTGATCTTCCATTATAGGGAAGTCAATACGATTAAAAAAAACTTCGGCATTACCCCCGGTGTCTTTTCCTCAGAACTCTCACCAACTTGAAACTATGCAGACGCTGTCATGAAGACAAAATAAGAGAATGAAAGAATCAAATCTGTTTTCACTTCAATCTTCTATCACAGAAGTCAATACAATTTGAAAAAGTGGGCACTACCCTCAGATTCTTTTTCTTCTAAGAACTCTCACCAACTTGACACAGATGTGTAGTCGTATCAAGATAGCAGACTGGAACTAAGAGAAGGAAGGAACCACCAAACTTTGTTTTCCACTTTGATCTTCTATACAGAAGTCAATACGATTCTAAAACTGGGAATTGCCTTGACAGTTACTTTTCCTATCAAAGTAAGTACTCTCATGCACCCGCTGGAAACATCTATGTACGGTCGTGTTATCAAGATGAGAAGTAGGGTGTTAATGATGAAGCCACAGCAAACTTCTAAGGCCCCTGGACAAAGGAAAGCTTCCCTACATATGGCTGTCTCTTTATCGGGAATCAAAGAACTCGAGATTGATTCTAGCTCTATTCTTTCCGGCCGAGTGCCAAGAATGAGGGAAGATCTATTGAACTCGAGTTAAAGTAAAACCCAGACACCTCAACGTTGATAATGTTATTGACATGGAATTCAATACCATTGAAAAAAGAGCCTGGCAGTGCTTTGGAAGTCTGGTTGTATCATATTGAGTTGAGTGTTGTGAATGAAGTCAAAAGATGTATTTGATAGAAGTTAAAGTAAAGGCAAGACACCTCAACGTTGATAACGTATTTGACACAGAAATCAATACCATTGTAGAAAGAGCCTGGCAGTGCCTTTTCAAGTCATGAAATTGTAGCCCTCCATTAAACTAGATTTCAGTTCTAACTCCTGTAACATGCTAGCAAAGATTTAGCGTGGATCTATACTCGTATGATGCCTGGATAATTGGGAAACAGAGCATGATCCCACACCTTAGCGAGGTACTCATCAAGTCACAGAATGAAGTTGTTTATTGAAATAGATTTGAGTTCTAAGAATTTAACTTCTGTAACATGGTAGCAAAGATTTAGTGTGGATCTATACTCTTATGATGTGCGGAAAATTAGAAAACAGAGCATGAGCCCACACCTTAGCAAAGTGCTCATCAAGTCACAGAATGGGTGTCGTTCATTGAAATGAACTTGAGGTCTAACTCCTGTAGCATGCTGGCAAAGATTTAGTGCAGTTCTGGTTGTAGCTTATCCAGTTGAGTGCCGTGAATGAAAAATTTAACGTTAACCACCTTAACGTTCATAATGTATTTGACACATAATTCAATACCATTGTAGAAAGAGCCTGGCAGTGCCTTTTCAAGTCATGAAATTGTAGCCCTCCATTGAAATAGATTTGAGTTCTAACTCCTGTAACATGGTAGCAAAGATTTGACACAGATCTATACTCTGTATGATGCGTGGATAATTGGGAAACAGAGCATGATCCCACACCTTAGTGAAGTGCTCATCAAGTCACAGAATTGGAGTCGTGAATTGAAATGAATTTGAGTTCTAGCTCCTGTAACATGCTAGCAAAGATTTGGCACGGATCTATACTCTGTATGATGCGTGGAAAATTGGGAAACAGAGCATGATCCCACACCTTAGTGAAGTACTCATCAAGACACCAAATTGGAGCCGTTCATTGAAATAGATTTCAGTTCTAACTCCTGAAACATGCTAGCAAAGATTTGGCACGGATCTATACTCTGTATGATGCGTGGAAAATTGGGAAACGGAGCATGATCCCACACCTTAGCGAGGCACCCGCCGTGGAGAAACGATCTTATTATTACGGGTTGTAAAGAAATCCATTGACTCCCCTCCGCAAGCCAAATAAAGCCGCGGGCAGTCCGTTAATGGTCTCCCGCCCCATCGGTAAAGCCGCCCGCACCTACTTCAAACGCGCTCCCAGCTGATAAAAGACGTTACAGGTTTTTAGGGGCTTATTTTCTGCAGGAGGCAATTTCCAGCGGTGGGCTGTGAGGTGATGGGGGATGTATTGAGGTGTTAGGAACATGTGCCGACATACATGTTAAGTTTTATGGAAACCTGCGGGCATGTTTAGGCTGTGTGCTGTGGGTAGCCTGAAGCACATGAAAGATCCCTTCACACTTGTTGAGGAGATGAGGAGTCTGGCCCTGTGTGCTTTGACCAAATTCAAAATTTATCAATCTTTCAATCCTTTATTGCAGGCACTCGCTGGCCCATAGTAAAAGCAGAATGTATACATGTACATACAATTAGCCTCAGGCACATGAAAGATCCCTTCACACTTGTTGAGGAGAGGACGGGTCTGGCTATGTGTGCTTTGACCAAATTCAGAATTTATCAAACCTTTATTGCAGGCACTAGCTGGTCATTAGTAAAAGCATAATGTATACATGTACATTCAATTAGCAACATAGACACAGAGGAACATGACAATCTACTATCAACATATACACAGGCACCTCTATGGGTTTTTTATAAATGTGTTATGGTAGAATGAATCTGACTTAAGCCCAGACTGTATAATTGTATTAGATGAGTGGAAAAGCCGATAAACAAAAGAATAGCACTGTTTATGCCATCTGGCATCAAAAATAAATTCAGACAATACCCCGGTATATACATAAAATTTTTGGGAAAGGGCCGGCAACCCTTCCCTGGATACCTCGCAAATCTTGTGACAAACAGCAAGGGAACTTGCTGCCCTATGTGCCACCTACAGCCATGACAGAAGATGAAAAAGAAGAGGGCACCGTACAAGGAAGAATCATGAGGAAAGCCTACCAAGCAGTTGTGACCTTATTGGATTTTCAAACACCCCAATTCCTTTCCCTATGAGATGGTTGGGATCCTATAGACTGCTCTAACCCACCAAACGTTGGTTCAGAGCCCTCAGATATTGATTTTCATTCCTTTCTGCAACATCAGAGTAACTCAGCTCTAGAGGTTTTCCCCATGTCAAATCCAGTGGTTAGTGACCATGCTTTGGGACCAGGAGGTCCAGGGTTCAATTCCCATCTGTTCAACTTCACCTGACTTGAAGTTCAATGCCCATAGTAGTATTCAAGTCAGGTGAAGTTGACAGGATGTAAAGCTGTAGTCCACTGTTGATTATACTTACGTGTATTGAAAAGACCAGCAGGGGAATTTCACTAAATTAGACTAAGCTAAATTGGATTTTGACATGTATTTGTGCTCTGGTCAAATTCAAGAAGCAACATACATTAGAATATACAACATGCAATCCGACAATACAAGGTTAGGTAAAGGACTTGCACACCTTCAACAATTAGATATAAAACTTGGATTCTGACATGTCCTCTGGTCAAATTCAAGTTCAAACACACAATCATGTATTCCGACAATAACATGGTTGGGTAAAGTATAGTAACAGCAAGGAAACTTGTTGTCCTTATGTGACACCAGACAGCTAACAGAAGAAGGAGGGGGCTTTGTGGAAAGCAGCATTAGAAAAGTACACACAGGATTTGTGACCCCATAAGCTTTTCAAACACCCCAATTTCTTTCCTATTGGAAACATGTATGGTAGAGATCCTCTAAAACAACCCTGTTTAACCTACCGAAGTTGGGTCCAAAGCTGAGAGACAGCAGATATTGATTTTTTCTGCCCTGTGAGACATGAAAGTTATTCAGCACCAGGGACTTCCCCCATGTCACCCTACTAGACAAACCCAGTGGTTAGTGACAGGCTGCTTTGTGACTAGAGGGCTGAGAGTTCACATCCCTCCTGTTCAACCTCGCCAGACTTGCAATTGCATGCTACTGAAAGGCATAAAAGGAATGTTGATGGGATGTTAAGCCATGGTCCACTGTTGATCGTACTTATTGAAAAGACCAAGGGAATTTCTCTGAACTTGTGAGATACTTAACAATTGTATACATAAAGTCTGTCTGTCTTGTCACAACCATTGAAGAATTGAGCTCAAAATTGAGTAAAGGCAATCATGCTCGTCATACAATTTTTTTGTTGTTTCACATATACATGTATGTGTAGGATTTTCAGTGAGGCAGAACCAACATATAATGAATGTGACCTGAGGTAGTAGGTAGATTGGATTTTGACACGTTTCCATGTTGTGGGCGTTGTCGTGTTGGCATAACAGGGTGTTTGCCCTAGAACCCAGAGGCCCTGACATGCCAACGATGTTGTGCCCTTGGGAAAGTCACTTTACACCACTTTTTTCACTCCAGTGAGGTGTAAAAACGGGTACCTACATGTACATGTACATTGTTTGGGAAGTAAAGAGGCGGTGGAAGGAGAGGGTTGGGCTCCACCGTGCAGCATGCCCTTGTGGATAACAACCCACTACCCCTAAGGCCCCAAAAAAGGCTATGTATGAGACTACATTTTTACATCTCCATGTTCCCCCTGACAGGATCCCAGGACCACCAGTGCTGCCCCGAGTCTTTTTCTGTTTCACATATGTGTAGGATGTTCAGTGAGGCTATGACAGAAACGACATATCTACCGATATATCTTTGAATGTGACCTGAGGCACTGGGAAGATCAGATTTTGACACATCTCCATCTTTGCCCTGACAGGAGCCCAGGACCCCCAGTGCTGCCCGGAGTCGTTCTCTGTCCGCTGGTTGGCAGCCAGCGTCGTCCTGTGTGCCGCCTCTGTACTGTGTAAGGAGCAGGGAATCACTGCCATTGTGAGTGGGATGTTTTTTATTAACCTCCTCCCTGCTGCCATATCCCATATGATGTCCCTGTGTAGCTCAATTGGTAGAAGCCTCACACAGTCACAGTTTAGCCCCTGGTGCCAATTAGTTGGTAACTGGGAGACCCCGGTTTAAATCCGGGGAAGGGCATCCTGGTTGGAGCTGCGCTAGTCTTTTAGAAGGGACGTAAAATGGGGGGTCCCGAGATCAAGGAGGTGCCTCGAGCACATTAAAAGGCACTACGACAGCCTCATTACTCAGATGGGTACCTACTGGCTGCACTGAATGAATCATAACCGAATACAATTGCAAATTGTAAAGGGCTACCATAGCATGCTGAAAGTATTGAAGTTAAAGTAGCGATTTCCTGACTCTGGTAGCTATTCCCAAATATTAAGATCATAATTCTTAGACTACATGTATGGCATATTGTCTGATACATATTGTTTGCTAACAGTGCTCCTTTTTCGAACACACTCATCGCCTGAAAGTACATCAAATATATTGTATCATTGATTTACTGGTTTAGTTCAACGATAACCTTTCAGGCACTGCAGACAAGCTTATTTAAAATGAACAATGAACGCAGACAATCTCATTTCCCAGACTTTCGGAATGACACATCTCATTTCCTGTCTTGTCTTTGTTATCACTGGGTGTCTGTTCCGCTTACGACATTCTCTTATACTTATCCATGTAGACATTTTCATAAACTTTAGTAACATTATAGGTTATTACCTACTTTAATCACTGTGTATGACGTACAACTAAAACTCCTGCAAGTCTAGATCTCATTTCCTGTCTTGCCTTTGTTATCACTGGGTGTCTGTTCTGCTTACGGCATTCTCTTATACTTATCCATATAGCAATTTTCATTAACTTTAGTAACATTATAGGTTATTACCTACTTAAATCACTGTGTATGACGTACAACTAAGACTCCTGAATAACACTCAAGTCTCATTTCCTGTCTTGTCTTTGTAATCACTGGGTGTCTGTTCCGCTTACGACATTCTCTTATACTTATCCATATAGCAATTTTCATTAACTTTAGTAACATTATAGGTTATTACCTACTTAAATCACTGTGTATGACGTACAACTAAAACTCCTGAATAACACTCAAGTCTCATTTCCTGTCTTGTCTTTGTAATCACTGGGTGTCTGTTCCGCTTACGACATTCTCTTATACTTATCCATATAGCAATTTTCATTAACTTTAGTAACATTATAGGTTATTACCTACTTAAATCACTGTGTATGACGTACAACTAAGACTCCTGAATAACACTCAAGTCTCATTTCCTGTCTTGTCTTTGTAATCACTGGGTGTCTGTTCCGCTTACGACATTCTCTTATACTTATCCATATAGCAATTTTCATTAACTTTAGTAACATTATAGGTTATTACCTACTTAAATCACTGTGTATGACGTACAACTAAAACTCCTGAATAACACTCAAGTCTCATTTCCTGTCTTTCCTTTGTTATCGCAGGGTGTCTGTTCTGCTTACGACATCCTCATCTTGTGCCAAATAGATCCCAAAGTCTTCCTCTCCAAACTCCTGGCAGCTGACAAGTCACTGCAGTTACTTAGAAAACAGGTAGGTGGCACTGCTAAATAGTTACATGGCTGTTTCCCATTGATGAATGTTGCGTCTAAAGACCTGGTTGCTGAGTTTGTCTGTAGCCATACTTTAGATTTATGATATGCATTTTCCTTGATAATCTTGTACAGTAATAAGACAATAGTGTATTTTGTGCATATTTGGTATATTGTACATTGTACTCTTCTTTTGTAATTCAGAAGTCTACCTATACATTGTATATATCAATAAAAGTAAAAGTAAAAGTGTATATATACAAACACCTAGATTTATTGGAGTACCATAGCCACAGAGGGAGAGAAGCTAATCATGAGAGTTGTTCTGAAAAAAAAAGAAGATAAATTTCTTGTCCAGCTTAACTTCTGAACATTCTCCTACTCAAAAGGCCAAGAAAAGGACATTAAGATAAGAAAATAGGCTACACCCCGGCTTAATGTGCCTCTCGATAGTCCTTACCCATCCCTGAAGACGACATCACCATTCCCTGTGCACATTTTGGCCATTTCAGACCGTACATTTGTCATGGTTACACGTTATGTCCCCGTCATGACTTCAGCCCACGGTACATTATATGCCTCATTGCACATCACAACGGCAGTAAAATCTGTCAGGGCGGCACTGTGCTGCAGTTCAGTCTAGACTGGGAATGGGTTTGGGGGTATTTAGGATGATGTACCACGCTCCTAGCTACCTGGGGCATGCTTGTGTGCACCTGAATGTGAATAGGAGCTCCACTTTTCATTCATGGAGGTTGCCGTGAATTATTGTAAATACATTTAAGTTCGCTAAGGGGAAAATGGATTGTTTGCGGTGTTTTTAAGTTTTCGGCAGCGCTATATAGTCACAAACTGCTACAGTATTGGACAAAGATTTTCGCGGTGGTTTTAGGTTTGTGGTGAAAAGGTCGCAGCGAAACCCACGAACATAAAACCACCGCAAACATTTCTGCATTTACAGTATCATTGGGATAAAAGTAGGCAAACTGTGTTTGGAACTGGAAGCATTGACCAGGAAGTATTGGAAAAAAAAAAGTTCTAGCAAATCTTTTAATTTATTCAACCAGTTACGATAGGCTTAGCATGAACAGGGTCTTAATGTGGGTCTTTGGGTGGAATCTTATCTGGTGGAATTATCAGAATTGCCGTAACATGTAGGCCTCATAACCTTTTAGTAACATTATAAGTTATTACTATAATCACTGTTACGTACAACCAAGACCCAGGAAGTTCTCCCCAAGGCATCAGATTACTTACCTACATTGTACCTACCATAGTCATAAGTGATTAATGTTGTGTAGAGGAAAAGATGGTATGTTGCTTAGAAAATGCATACAGAAATTTAGGAATGTTTATAACCTTTAGTAACATTATAATTAATACTATAATCACTGTATGACGTACAGCTAAGACCCCAGAAATTCTCCCGACGACAATAGATAACATCATAGTGTTTATGAGAATGGAAGCTGTGTGCTATGCTGCTTAAGAATAATGCATAGTTCAGAAAACTTCGACTTATCCATTTAAGAGTTTTCACAACCCTTAAGTAACATTTAAAGTTATAACACAATAACTGTGATCACTGTATGACCCAGGAAGTTCTCCCCAAGGCAACAGATGACATCATAGTGACTTGAATATGTATGAAAACAGATGCTGTGTATGTTGCATAGGAATAATGCATTCAGAAAACTCAATACTTATCCATTTAGGAATTTTCATGACCTTTAGTAACATCACAAGTTATTACTATAATCATTGTGTATGATGTACAGCGAAGACCCAGGAAATGGGTCCTTACTACAACAGATACATGTAACATCACAACGATTAAGGTTCTGAATAAAAACTGGTGTGTGCTCTATGTTGCCTCTACAGGAATAATGCATACAGAAAAGTCATGCTTATCCAATTTAGAAATGTTCATATCCTTTAGTAACATTATACATGTAGGTTATTACAGTATAATCTTGTATGAGGTATAGCATGTTACAGTTGCTATAATCTAGGAAATTCTCCCCACGGAGATAGATTACATCATAGTGATTAAGACAACGTCATCAGGCTCAGATGTTGTTCTCTTAATGAAGATAAAACGACATCAGTAAAATCCCGGAAATCTTTCAGTCTTTGCCTGTCTATATGATAATATGTAATCATTACTTATCTGCTGTCACTTTGAGATGCTCGACTAGCATCAACTACTATCAGGCTAGGTACAGACAGTATAAATCTGAATACATGTCCCTGTAATCAAATATTTAGTGTGTTCACTAATTAGCTGATTACTGATATTGACTGATGTAATTACATTTTGGTATCGGCTAATTAGGCACATGCAACAGATAATGGTAGAAATTGATGTAACAATGTGTCTGTTCCTTGGCTTTGATTGATTTTGTTTTGTGTAAATGAATAGATATTACGTGTATTATGATAAAATAAATGATAGAAATGAAAAGTTTTAAATGCCCTTTGGCTAAATGTACATAATGTACTTTGCATGCAGCAAATAAACTTCTTCTTTAATGATACTGAACTACATGTAATCTGATGTATTATTGAACTGTAATCTCTAACACAAAAATTGGACTAACCCAAATTTACGACTGACCAACTACAGTCTTTGTCAAAAAATGAACAATCCACCGCTTCTATGACATCACATAATGTACATTTGTAGATAGAACATGTGAATCGGTAATACTGAATTAGATTTCTAGATTCGGTGGAAATCATCAAATTGGGATACTGAATTTAATCATATAAAAGAATTCACAGTAAACTTTCAAGTTGACAGGAAAGGTTGAGAAGGTACAAACAACTGAAATTTTAACACAGTATCCTCACTTTACAGGGTTTGCCTGTGTGGGTGCGGTCCTTGTTGCTACGGCAGCTGTTTCTCGGGGCAACGGGTGCTGCGATCATGACGGCTCGCTGGTGGGTGATGGGGTCAACGCCCCCTGCCTTCCAGCCTGTGGACAACCCCGCAGCTTTCTCCAAGGACCTCGCAACAAGGGTTAGTACTTTCCTTTTCCCTCTTCCCTCCTCAGGGCTCGAAATTCATATTTGGGGATAGGTGCACTGGTGCACCCAACTAGAAAAATTGGGTGCACAGAGAGAATTTTGGGTGCACCAGATAGAATAAAGTTGAATGTTCTTCAGAACATAATTACAAAGTTTAACGCTGCTGCCTTTCTTAAGAGCTTCAATCTGTAATTCTATAGCTAACTTCAACATTTCAAACAAATAATACATTAAATAAAGTACAGCAAAAAGTTATCATGCTGTTTTTTATACTTACATTTCAAGAATATTCTGTATACTAGTGTACAATAGTACCTTAACCCTATAGGCTACAAAAATATATAGGTGCACCAGTGCACCCACAGTCAAAAATTAGGTGCACAGCTCCAATTTTGGGTGCACTGGGTGCACATGCACCCACTATTTCGAGCCCTGCTCCTGTTGTACTCGGGGTTGTCATGTTGAATGTTGACTGTAAGATATTTAACATCTTAATGAAATACTCTACCGTTGGTAGTCCATATGTAGTTTAGTACATGATTGTATTTCATAGTATGTACAAGTCAATGTATAATAACAAAAAGCGACACGTGCTTACATGTAGTTCCGTAAGACTTCAATCTTTAATACTCTGCCATAATGTAAAGTTACCATGAAATTAAATATAATATCGGAATGTATAGTATAATGGTTTCAGGCAGCAAAAAAATCATCATCTCATAGAAAGTTTTCTATTATTGGCATAGTGAGTTAGGGGATTTTTGTACTTGAAAGTTTGTTTAATCCTTTTCGAGTAATCATTCAAGGAGGGCTTTCAAAATCCAAGGAATAATATAACCCTTTTAATTTGTTCCATCTTTTACCCATGCTTTTTCCCAGGTCCTGACCCACAACTATGTTTATGCCATCAATGCCTGGCTGCTGTTCTTCCCCTGGTGGCTGTGTTTTGATTGGTCCATGGGCTGCGTGCCCCTGCTGCACAGCGTGGGAGACCCCAGAGTTCTCGCTCCCGTCGCTCTCTGGCTTGGCCTTCTGGGATTGCTAACATACTGTGTCGTCAGTTCAGCCGATAACACAAAACGGTAAGTGTACAGAGTATAGTGTACATACATTGTAGTCAAGTGGTTACTGTAGCTGCCTCTGGACAAAGAGATAGGGAGTTCAAATCCAAGCTGTTTTTGCTCACAGGACACGCATGCTACTGGAAGGGGTTGCAGTCTTTAGGACGAGACATAAATCTGTGATCCCCTGTTCATTGTACCTGTTCATTGTACGGGAATTTCCCCGTTACAATGAACCTGTTTGCAAATACTTTAAATAGTGCCAGACTTTGTCTTCTCTGTCATGACCAACGGAAAAGCTGAATTTTTACAGCCTGCCTTAATGACTTCTATCACTTCAGATGTAGTATCTGGTAGCTTTTTTTAGCCATACCATTTCAGACGAAAAAAGAAATATTGCTGTCAGTATTACATTAGATTGGCTGCCAAATAATCTAATGGCCGGAACTACAATGAGGCTGTTTTTTAGTCCTGTTGTCAAATGAAGAACTATAGCAGGATTATCTTGTATTGCAATTGGTGGCCAAATAAAAGCAAAATTAGGTCCAGGAACTACTTATAGGAGAATCTATTCTGGGTTACAGTTAAACCGGTACAAGGGTCCATCTCCACATATTATTTAGGACCACCTGACCATTGTAACCATTTTTTGTTGGACCTTTAAGTTAGATAATTTTTCCTACGGACACAAGCATTAAGAATTCTGTCTTTTAGTGACAACCTGTCCAGATTTTATCAGACCCCTGGTTGGTCTTCTTAGGCAGGTTTGACTCTATTTCAAATTTGGTAAGGGTAGCCTGGTGTTGCAAAGATCGATATGGGAACTTAATTTCAAGTGCTGAAGAGACTGTACATTATTTTGAAAATGAATAACATGCCATTGGACCACTGAGTGAGCCTGTCTTACCCTGATTAGACTATTCATTGTAATACTATGTTATGCTATACAAATGTATTTTTACTCTTGTTTGTCAAAAATGTTTTTGGCTACAGTCCACTTATCTGATTCATCAGTGAAGAAATATTGCAGCATTATGCTAGATTGGCTGCCAGGCAAATTAAAGCCACTGCACTGCGGAAATAGAAAATCGATAAATCTATTTTCAGCCAACTCTGGAGAAACTTTTATGAGGATGATCGGTTGGTTGAAAAATCTGATATTAGTTTTCAATACGAAAAATAATATCCCACAAGTCTTTTGGTATTCATTGAATTTGCTGCGTACTCAATTTAACTGCCTGCCAGATAAAGGAAAATCGATATATCTAATTCTAGCCAACTCTGGTGAAAAAATTGATGAAGATAGTTGGTAGATTGGAAAAATGCGACATTAATTTTCAATACCAAAAATGGTATCCTACATTTGAAGACAAAGTCTTTTGGCATTTATTGAAATTGCAGTATTATACTTGTAGCTTAGATCGGTTACAAGAAGAATACATGGAACTACCATGCTAGAAATAGGAAATCGACATGTCTAAGTCTAGCCAACTCTGGTGAAAACTTTGATGAAGATAGTTGGTAGATTGGAAAAATGCGACATTAATTTTCAATACCAAAAATGTGGTATCCTACATTTGGAAACAAAGACTTAGTCTTTTGACATTTATTGAAATTGCAGTATTACATGCAGCTTAGATTGGCTACATAAATAAATGGAACTACCTTGCTTGAAATAGGAAATCGACATGTCTAAGTCTAGCCAACTCTGAAGAGAACTTTGATGAAGACAATAAGGGATTTGAGGCATTAGTTTTCAATACTAAAAATTATCCACATTTGAACACAAAGTTATGGACTTTTCACCCAAAGTTGCACTGTACATGAATATCTGTTGGTAGCTTGTGTTTTAGCTACATGTTACATAAGGGAGGAGATATTGCATGATTACATCAAATTGGGTGCCAAATAAAGCAAAGGCAATGCTGGGAGTTATTTCTAGATTACTCTGGAGCAAACTTTGATAAAGGTGAAGAAATATTGCCGCATTAGCTCATAATGGCTACAGGCATAGTTACTTGTAATGACTTGCCGGATATAGGACATCGATAAGACTATTCCTAGTCTACCCTGGAGGAAACTTTCATTAGAGTTACCGATATGTATTACATGTATTAGGCTTGAGAGAAATGAGCGTTTTATTCACAGTCTTGCTGTAAACATGCATTAAATTTGTCATAATGATGTCAATGTAGTAAAGAATGTAAGCATCCCAACAACTTCAGGTGTATTGCTAATGAGCTATCTGCTGCCAAAAAATCATGACCATAACATGTCCACAACATGAGATACAACATCTGGAAGTTCCTCTGCAATACCCTAGAATGATGCTAGGGGGCCCATGATCGAACTTGTCCTTCATTTTGCCAACACCTACCTACTAAAGTACATACCAAATTTCATAAAGATCCATTCACAACTTCTGTAATTATTCTGTCCACAAACCAACAAACAAACAACAACAAAAACATGTCAACCTTCTTGACCAACGCACTCAAAAGTTAGACTAATTTTAATACTTGATACAATGTATACAAAATGTACATTAACATTCCAAGATTGCCTTGCCTTCTCCAATTCCGTTCTGTGCGTCAGAAGGTAATCCAAGTCAGTATCGCAAACAAACAAACAAAAACATAACCTTCAGTCTTGACCAACACACTCTGTTTCAAAGACTAATTTTAATACTTGATATACAAAATGTTCCAGTACATTAACATTCCGCGACTACCTTGCCTTCTCCAATTCCGTTACGTGCGTCAGAAGTAATCCAAGTCAGTATCGCTCTACTGACTAATCAGTAACGTCCAGTAAAGTACTCCCCATGGATGTATTTAATAGCTCTGTAGTGTTACACTTACTCTTTGATCTCCGAGCCCTTCCTGCCAGACAATCTCTCTCACAGAGATTGTTATCTGCGAAAGCTTCTAACGGTTTTTATTCATCTCACTTGTTTCATAGTTATTGCTGTACATCTAGAGTAAATTTAGAGTACGTTTCATTACCTTACGTGCAGTTTTCACTTGAGCTATTTAACCGTAGGTACAGGTATGAAATTAAATGTGTTTTATTGTATTATGTATTAACCATTGTAAGTTTAAAAATCATATTTGTAAAACTTTTGTATGTTACATTTTGGAAAACCTAACACAGTCTAACCTGTACTAGTGACCACCTGTTCATAAGAACTGCATTGCCATTGATGTAACACCAGTCCTCTATTCATAAGGACCACCTGGACATTTTGGCCATGTTTTGGTGGTACTTACTAATAGTCCTATGCATCAAAGCATTAAGAATCCCGTCATGTGTAGCCACGTTTCTAATGTGACCATTTTCTTAAAGCAAACTTAAGTTTCTCTAATGTTGACGCATGTCAGACATCCAGGTAATAAGATACACAGCACAAAAGTTACAAAAGCTTAATGCATCTGGATGGATTTAAACGGTCAGACATTTCAGATAGCATACATTGTACCCTCATAGCACCCTCAGTCACTGATGAAAGACTATCTGAAAGTTCTGACCGTTTACAAAGTCTATCCAGTTACTTCAGTAACTTTAAATTGTGTAATTGTGAAGTTCCTTATACATAATTACGTCATACGTTATTTTGTGACTGTTTATTTGACTTATGTGCCAACTGCCATACATTTTGTTATGTTTCGCCAACGAAACATATTGTTATGTTTCGCCAACGAAACATATTGTTTTTGTCAGGTTTCTTCTTCTCCTTCTTCTCCTTCTCCTTCTTCTTCTTCTTCTTCTCCTGTCAAATCTTCAAATCGCTTCTTCTCGGTCGTCCGTTGACCAAATAAGCTGAAATTTGGTATGCAGGTAGAGTATGTGTATATCCCTAGACCCTTTTTAAATTTTTTTGATATAAGTTTTTAAAATGATTTTATGGAGGTTTTTTGGTCATTTTCAGACAAAAGTCGCACATTATGGCCTCCAGTGCCGAGGTGTTGAAACCTGAGGACCTGAAATTTGGTTTAGTTGTGCATTGGATATTTACCCAAAGGACCCCATTATTTTTTTTGGCATACACTACTTCAAAATGATTTATTTTGCAATTTTTTGATGCAATTTTTGGTTATTTTCTGTCGGGGCCAGCAAGAACTAGGTCATACTGTAACATAAGCCCTCCTACACTCACCCCTTTCTGGGACGTAAAACCAAGCAGATGTCAGGGTACCTATACTAATGGTATTACAGAAAGTTATATGTACCTTATGTTACATGGTACGGATGTTATATTTGACATGTACGTACCGTTAGCAAAGGTGATCACACCTGGCCATGAATTATGCTAATGACGACCTCATTTGCATAATTCCTGCAAAAACTTGTATTTCCCTTACCGTGACAACATGTAGGTACACGTAGGAAAGGTGAAAGCACCTGGACATAACTTATGCTCATGAGGACCTCATTTGCATAAATTATTCAGAAACTTGGATTTGCCCAGGAGTTCTTTTGGGACAGCCCACTTCTTGCATGAGGAGTATGGGCGAAACATCCTGAATTTGCTCTTAAAGCAAATGACGGCCAGTCTAGTTTTTGTAAGGTTTCTTCTTCTTCTCCTTCTTCTCCTTCTTCTCCTGTCAAACCTTCAAATCGCTTTTTCTCGGTCGTCCGTCGACCAAATTAGCTGAAATTTGGTATGCAGGTAGAGTACGTGTATACCCCCAGACCCTTTTAAAATTTTTTTGATATAAGTTTTTACAATGATTTTATGGAGGTTTTTTGTCATTTTCAGACAAAAGTCGCACATGATGGCCTCCAGTGCCGTGGTGTTGAAACCTGAGGACCTGAAATTTGGTTTAGTTGTGCATTGGATATTTACCCAAAGGACCCCATTATTTTTTTGGGCATACACTACTTCAAAATGATTTATTTTGCACATTTTTGATGCAATTTTTGGTTATTTTCTGTCGGGGCCAGCAAGAACTAGGTCATACTGTAACATAAGCCCTCCTACACGTCCCCTGATCTGGGACTTAAAACCAAGCAGATGTCAGGGGTACCTAATGGTATTACAGAAAGTTATATGTACCTTATGTTACATGGTACGGATGTTATATTTGAGATGTAGGTACCTATAGGAAAGGTGACTACACCTGACAATTACTTATGCTAATGAGGACCTACTTCGCATAATGTATGCATAAAGTTGTATGTCCCTTACCGTAAATGCTGCGGATGTCATCTTTGAGATGTAGGTACCTTTAGGAAAGGCGAACACACCAGGCCATAAATTATGCTAATGAGGACCCAATTTGCATAATCAATGCATGAAATTGTATGTCCCTTACCGTAAAAGCTGCGGATGTCATCTTTCAGATGTAGGTACCTTTAGGACAGGCGAACACACCTGGCCATAAATTATGCTAATGAGGACCTCATTTGCATGATTTATGCTTAAACTTGGAATTCCCTTACCGGAAAAGCTGCAGATGTCAGATTTGACATGTACGTACCGTTACCAAAGGTGATCACACCTGGCCATGAATTATGCTAAGGAGGACCTCATTTGCATAATTCTTGCAATAATTTGTATTTCCCTTACCGTGACAGCTGCGGATGTCATCCTTAAGATGTAGGTACCATTAGGAAAGGTGAATGCACCTGGCCAAAAATTATGCTAATGAGGACCTCACTTGCATAATTTATGCATCATGTTGTATTCCCCTTACTGTAAAAGCTGCGGATGTCATCTTGAACATGTAGGTACATGTAGGAAAGGTGAAAGCACCTGGACATAACTTATGGTCATGAGGACCTCATTTGCATAAATTATGCAGAAACTTGGATTTGCCCAGGAGTTATTTTGGGACAGCCCACTTCTTGCATGAGGAGTATGGGCGAAACATCCTGAATTTGCTCTTAAAGCAAATGACGGCCAGTCTAGTTTTTCTGTTGTTTTCTGTTTGTTATATGAAAAATCAATAAAAACATTTTTTTAGATAATAAATAAGGCCACACCAATCTTGGTTAACGGAATTTAAAAAAAAATGCTACATTGGAAAATCAACATGAAAACAGAATTTTAGAGGGATGTTTGTACTTTGGTGCACTCACAGTTTCAGGGACTGAACATGGTCAGGTGCAAGTTTTCACCCCAGCTTTCTGTTATAATGATGTCCTGGTGCTAAAATTTAAAAAAAAAAATCTGTTTAGTTAAGAAATTAAATTGGTGTGGCCTATAATGTCAAGTAAATAAATGATTACATGTAAAAAGAAAAGTTGGATATATTAATCAAAGTACTTTTCTTTCCTCAGGGTTATTACCTTGGGCCTAGCCGTGCTGATTGTGCCCTTCCTCCCAGCATGCAACCTGTTCTTCACAGTCGGGTTTGTGGTAGCAGAGCGGGTTCTGTACCTGCCCAGTGCTGGGTTCGTGTTGCTCGTCGTTGCTGGTATCAACGTCTTGTGTCAACACTTCACTTGGAAAAAGGTACATGAATGTTGGCAAGTAGTAGTGGACAATCTCAAGTCAACTGTTTATGTATACACTCATGCCACATCTTCAGAAAGGAGGCTGTAGCCACATAGTTCCCATTTAGAACTTTATTGAAGCCCACTCCCATACTAGTTTCACCTTTCGTGTGGCTTTCTCAATGGTTCGAGCTCGAATGAATGTTGAATGAATGTCGAATGAAGGTACATGTACTTGAATATTGGTCAGATGATTGAAAATTCACAAAGTGCCGTCAAATCTGGCCGATCAACCACCTGGCACAGCCAACCACCCCCATTCCTGTCCAATTTTACATACTTAAGACCCTCTTGTCTAAAGCACCCCTTCTTACTAACAATTTTTCTTGAGTCCGTGGGGTTTTGTTGAGACCAAGTTTGACTGTATTCACAAAGCTCCACTTGAAAGTGAGGAACAAGATACAATGTAAATGGTACATTAGAATCGAAAAGTATCTGAGAATGCAGCAGTTGTCATGATATGTAAGAAATCACTGTCATTTTCCTTTCAGCAACTTTTACTAGATGTCAGCTTTGCCTACAGTAAAGTCCCTGGAACATTCTGATAGCTCCGCAAAATATGAACATCTCATGAAGTGTCCTGTCATACTGTAATCACTTACATTAACTGAAATACCACAGACTTGCTCACAATTATAATAAAGTCCAAAGAAAACTTTAAAATCCCTACCAAGCGTAATAAGTGTTGCATTGTACAGCATTCAGTTGCATTTGTACATTGACTTGAATACCAAGGCTCTGCTAAGGACTTTCCCAAGTCCTGCTGTCAAAAGATAAACAAATTTTCCGTGCAAAAATTGCTACAGAAAGTGCCATATGTACCAGAATGTAAATTACATGTTCTTGAAACCGAAGATTTGCAAGTGACTTTCCCAAGGCATGCTTTCAAAAGATAACAAATCTTGTATGTTACGGATCGCTTTAGAAAATGCCAAATTTGCCAGAATATATATTGGTCATTTGTGCATTTTCTTGAAATAAGAGTATGACAAATTCTTTAGGTAAAAATCCCTTCAGAAAATGCCAAATTTGCAGCTGATAATAGTATTTTCTTGAAACCAAGATTTGCCAGTGACTTTCTCAAGCCGTGCTGTCAAATTTAAGATAACAAATTTTGTATGCATGGAACGATCTCTTCACAAAACACCAACTGTGCTCGAATGTGTCGGGCTTTGCAGTTTCCTGATGACATTTTCATCTTCCTGCTTCTTATACTTTTGAGCCACACACAAGTTATAATTTCCCGAGTCATGCTGTCAAAAGATAACAAGTTTTGCTTGTAACAGTTTCTTCAGACGTGCCAAATTTGTTGGGCTTACGTGCAATTTCTTGAAGACATTAATTTTATATCTTCCTGCTTCTTCTTCTTGATCCTCACACAAGTTAGAATTTCCCAAGTCGTGCTGTCGAAGGATAAGAAGTTTTGCATGTAACAGTTGCTTCAGAAGTGCCAGAATTTATTGGCCTTATATAAGTGCAGTTTCCTGATGACATTTACATCTTCCTGCTTCCTATACTGTCTTGATCCTTACACAATTTAGAATATCTCAAGTCGTGCTGTCAACGGATAAGAAGTTTTGCAGGTAACAGTTTCTTCAGAAGTGCCAGAATTTATTGGGCTTACTTGCAGTTTCCTGATGACATTTATATCTTCCTGCTTCCTATACTTGAGCCTCACACAATTTACACTTTCCAAAGTCATACTGTCAAAGGATATTAACAAGTTTTGCGTGTAACGTTACAGTATCTTCAGAAGTGCCAGAATTTATCGGGCTTACCGTGAAGTGCAGTTTCTTGATGACATTTATATCTTCCTACTTCCTTTACTTGAGCCACACACAAGTTAGAATTTCTCAAGTCGTGCTGTCAAAAGATATCAAGTTTTGTGTCTTTATGTAACAGTTTCTACAGAATTGCCAGAATCTATCGGGCTTAAGTGCAGTTTCTTGATAACATTTACATCTTCCGGCTTTCTAAACTTGAGCCTCACACAAGTTAGAATTTGTCAAAAGATATCAAGTTATGTACGTAGGGATCACTCCAGAAAACATCCAATGTGTTTTAATTTATCAGGCTTACATATACATGTAAGTGCAGTTTCTCGAGGATACTTACTGCACTTCAGCCTCACACAAGTTACACTTTCTCAATTCCTACTGTCACAAGTTTTGTATATAATAGTATCTTCAGAAGTGCCAGAATGTATCGGGCTTACTTGCATGACAGTCTTATCTTGCTTACGGACCCTCACCATCAACCCATTAAGTAAAGCTCTGCTTCCTTCCTCCATACTTCAGCCTAACACTAACAAATTTCCTTGACGTCATGTAGCTACGCCCCGATTCGTCATAACAGGGGAGAGCCTATCTATTACAGCATACATACTGGCAAGCAATCTGTTATGTACAGGTAGTCCATATGTTATATGTGACAGTTTCTAAGTCACAGAAATGGAAAGTACTTAAATTAGTCTAAGTCTTAGCCATATGTTTATCACTGCAACCAACATTCCATCTGGATTTAGTACTATTACCTAAGTTCCCACATGTGTGTACTGATGAACAGTTACTCATGTAGACTTGCCCTACTCTTTTGAGTGGCTGTCAACACATGTTTAACTTACATATTATATATTTTTATATCATATTATTATACTATATTTGTAAAGATGACAAATACACATTTTTGTATTGTAGAGAATGAGATTTATTTTATCCTGGCCATATGACTAGTGAGTCATTTCAGTGCTGTATTTTTAGAATTAATGTAACGTTACTTGCTGTTTATCTTTTGAGATTTTGGCCAATTTTTTTGTAAATGTGTGTGTATGAAATGAAACCACCAAACTCTTGGATCATTGACTTTTTACAATAAACTTTGTTTTTTCCAGGTCATTCAAGCGTTCCTGGTGCTTATAGTTTTCTTTAATATCATCAGATGTACAGTGGTAAGAAAATTTTTATTTTATGGCTATATTGCACTGAGTAATATTATTGCTGTATAAGATTCAATCTCTGTTCTTCCTAGATCATGCATAAAAAAGCTTTATCTTATGGGAATATTCATTTGCATTGAGTAACATTGATGCTGTTAGATTCAGCCTCAGAGTCTTTTCTTCCTAGATCAAGTATTTAAGTGCACTTTCTCCCTGAAGCCATTGTGTAAAACCTCTAGATTTTTATCTTGATAAATGTCTCACAGTGTTTAATTCATATGTGGCACTTAAAGTGGTATTACTGTTATTTGGCAGATACTCAATCTTGACGCTTTTCTTGTACTGTCAATGAAAGTTAGACATCCAGGTAATAAAATTCGCTAAGTAACTGTTACAGTAACTGTTACTTATTATATAATAAGCAACTGGATATGATTTTGGCTACGGTCAGACATTTCCTCCTTTTCTTGTAATGTTTGGATGAGTCACTAGTACTATCATATACAATGTACATGTAATGGCCAATGCATCATAAGGTATTGCAGTGAATGTAATATTGAAAACACTTTGATTTTTATCTTTATGAATGGGTGACCCCGTAAAATTAGGCAGTGTTAGTATCAAGACTAAACAGTAACTGTTAGTCATAACACTTTGGCAGCATCACTTCCTTCTAGGCTTAGCTGACATTTAAAATGACACATCATCCAGACTGACAGTTAATCTTGACACATTTCTGTCCACAGAGAAGTGCAGAGTGGGGCACAGAGGAGGCCTTGTTCACGTCAGGTCTCAGAGTCTGTCCGCTGAATGCTAAGGTGAGACACTTTATAATCTATTTGACTGTATCTTTGCATGTTAAGATCTCAAGTTAAAGTTACATATAGTCGAATTCCTTGAGTCTTCGTTGAGGTATATTGTGGCGCAAGCGGTAACGCAACCCCGCTGCTTCGCAATCTGGATCAAATTCCGTGGATCCTGGGGCCCGCGTTCGAACCTCAGTAAAAGAACCCAACACACTTATCGAGAAGAGTAGGGGTGACCCGGTGTGCTTGGCCAAAAACGCTAGCCGTGGCGAAGCCGCATTGCACAACCACTAGCTACTTGAAAAAGCATTATACTTCACCTCAATTGATGATGACTGCTTTACCTTACCTTACCTATAAGATTCCTGAATTCAGATATACTTACTAATAGTTTGATGATACATAGATTTACAACTGTTATGGTAATGAACTCAATTACTTTTGATTTGTAAACTTGTCTCATACCTCCGATCCCAACAATGTCCAATGTGTGACTGTGCTACCATGCCAACATTATCTATCAGTATCAGTCAGAGGGCCCTTACCAAACCGTTTTTAATAACATCATTTCCTCCCCAGGTCCATTACAACATTGGTAAGATAAGAGGAGACCAGGGTCGCACAGACGTCGCTATAGCTGCATACAGACATGCCCTCAGGTCAGTACTGATGCACATTATACTAATACAGTGTAATATGTCTACAGTAAATGCCTTACTATCAAACCTTCACAAGTAACCACTTCTGCGTAAGGACCACCTGGTCATTGATATACAGTCAAACCTGTGCTAGGGACCACCTCTACATCAGGACCACCTGGCCAATGATATACAGTCAAACCTGTGCTAGTGACCACCTCTTCATAAGGACCACCTGGCCAATGATATGCAATCAAAGCTGTACAAGTGACCACCTCTCCATTAAGGACCACCTTGCCATTTTGGCCCTTTTGGTGGTACGTCTCTTTGATTTTATTTTTCCACCAACCCAGACATTAGGAACCCTGCCAATAATGGAAACCTGCCAGGTGTACTTTGACATTTTACTCAAGTCCCTGGAGTTGTCACAATAGACAGGTTCGACTGTACATACCTTTTATCCACATTTTATACTTGATGCTCTTCCATCTACATCTAACACCTTTTGGCCTTAGTTTGGTTCCTACTCTCACTGATTCTCCTTACAAATAAAAGGCTTGTTTTGGCAGTCGACACAGTAGTGTAGTGTAGTGTTAGTTGCCATTATAAGGCCACACCAATTTAATTTCTTGGTTAACAGATTTTTTTTTTCATTTTAGCCCGAGGAAATCATTAAAACAGAAGGCTGGGGTGAAAACTTGCACCTGACCCTGTTCACTTCTTGAAACTGCGTGCACCAAAATACAAACTTTCCTGTGAGACTCTGTTCTCATGTCGATTTTACAATCTAGCATTTTTTCAAAGATTCCGTTAACCAAGAAATTAAATTGGTGTGGCCTAAGCCTTTTATTCAAGTACGCAATGCTCTCCTGGGTACTGTCTTTCTGACCTCGACGATGATTCACCCAACAGTGTGACTCACCTTTGCAAGCCTTTTATCTACCTGATGTACCTACATGTACATGTGTGCCACCTTTTGGCCTTGGTAATACACTAGGGGTGGAAATGGCCTGTGATGCTATTAATCATCCTTCCAGTTCCTTTTCTCCTGCTGTGTTTTCGATCTGTAGTTAACACCTAAAGGATAGGCATGGGCAAAAGGTTTATGGCTGAAAGTAAACACTAACTGTACTGTGTCGTACAAAGAAAAAATTGCCCAAAATTTACCCACAGTTTAAGTAGCTGAAATATACAACTCTACAAAGTTCTTTGAACACAACCAGTACATAATCACTTGCCAACGTTGTGGCAACCGTCTGTCACCTTCTTAGGGGCAATACTGACTGGTTCTACTTCGCACTGCAACTACATGTACATGTACATGTAGGTGTCTTTGCTGCAGTGTGAAGAATGTGGTCCCAGACAGGAATGGGATATATACTGTAGGTACAAGACTTAGTGTTTCTTACTGTCACTAATATGAATCTTACACTTGTCTACGATTTTTCCCCAGACTGAACCCAGAGTATGACCAGACCATGAACAATCTGGCCAACATCCTGAAGGACAGGGGGGAGTTAGGGGAGGCAGAACTGCTACTGGAAAGGGCCGTGCAGATCAGGTAAGGTTGTCTTGGACTCGAATCCTTGGCAGGCCACAATGTTGTGTCCTAATAGGAAAGGTACTGGACACCTGTTTCCTAACTTGACGTGAAAATGTGGTTAGGGACGCCTTTCCGGATGGGACAGTCACATAAAGCTTGAGGTCTGGTGTTTAAGGAGAGCAGGCACCTTGAGCATGTTAGTGAACCCATCACAATATGCCACAACGATTGCATCCAAATGATAAATGCAAAAAATACATATATCCTTAACTTTATCTTTTAAACTTGAAGTTTGCGGTTTGTTTTCATTTTGTGGTAGTACAACATTTGTCTTCACTTTTACACTGTCCTGCCCTCATAATCCATTCTGACCTCTCCACTGTGTATATACTGAGTTTAACAACCACACTGTGTACAGCCAGCCAACAAATCACTCACTCTTTTTATTATCAGTAAATACATCGATGTACATTTGAAAACTTTTGGTTTCATTTCACATTTAGGTTTACCCTTAGGAACATCATCATCCTAAGTTCCTTTGAAACCCATTCCCCTGTCTGGTCTGTATTGCGTTGTGTCAGTCTGATAAACCTTACTACCGTTGTGATGTGCAGTTAAGAAGGTAATGTGGGGAGGAGACCAGTATTATGGTGGGGGCAAATGTGAGAGGATGACCAATGTCCAGTTTGCGATAGCTGAAATATACACAGGGAATGATGATGTAATGTCTTTAGAGATTGGCTAGAAACACATAATACTAGGGGTGGCTGCTATTTTCTTATATCTTAATGTCTTTTATGACCCTTTTAGGTGAGGTATTTTCTTAGTTATTTTCTTAGGAAGTACTTGGAACAAATGTCCGGTTCGGAATGGTCAAAATGAGCACAGAGAATGATGATGTCCTCTTCAGGGATGGGCAGAAACTGTCAACAAACACATTAAACGTATGAGGGCCAAAGTATATTCTTATCGAAATGTTCTTTGTGACCCATTTGAGATGAATAGCTTCCTTTATTATTTTCTTGGTCCAAATGTATGTGCATGACTTGTACTACTAGGAAATTTTAATCTTTTTTTGCTTTTTTTTGCAGAAGTCTGCCAAAATTCCACTATGCAATAGAAACTATTTACCACATATTAAATGTGTAGTCAGTCTATAGTTGTGTTGTAGACCAGTGTCATGACGGGGGCAGAATGTGAAATCGTGACAACTGTCCAGTTTGAAATGGCTAAAATGTTACACAGGGAATGATTGTGTTCTTCAGGGACTAATCAACAAACACATTAACCTGGTACCAGAACTGTTTTGTTATTGAAGTGTCCTTCCATAGGCCTTCAAAATGAGACATTTTCTTAAACTTTAAGTTACAGTATGTAACTGTAGTAAGCAGCACCCATTAACAGAGTTGATGATTGGCTCTGAAACAAAGTTCCCAAAACTTTTACTGGTACTGGTAGAGTACTTGGTGGCAAATTGTGTAGGCTTAGAGCTACTATAGACAAGCATAAAACACAGAAGCTGGGGTGCTGTTTTCTGACAGTTTTGTGTTGTGTTGTTTTCCACAGACCAGAGTTTGCTGCTGCCTGGATGAACTTGGAAATTGTGTAGGCCAAGAGCTACTGGTCAGCCATAAAACACAGAAGCTGGGGTGCTGTTTTCTGACAGTCTTGTGTTGTGTTGTTTTCCACAGACCAGAGTTTGCTGCTGCCTGGATGATCTTTGGAATCGTGTAGGCCTAGAGCTACTGGACAGCCATAAAACAGAAGCTGGGGTGCTGTTTTCTGACAGTTTTGTATTGTGTTGTTTTCCACAGACCAGAGTTTGCTGCAGCCTGGATGAACCTGGGAATCGTACAGGCTCAACTGAAGAAACCACAGGCTGCCGAGCACAGCTACTGGACAGCTATTACACACAGGAGGAAATATCCTGACTGTTACTACAACCTCGGCAATCTGGTGAGTCAAGCATTTATTCAGAATATCATTTTGAAAGACACAAGATATATATATGTTGTGTCTTTCAAAATGATATTGTATTATAATACATGTATAGAAATAAAATGTGTATAAATTTACTAGGACATTATTATTGTTACAGTATATTTCGCCTCATGACCTCAATGGAAAGTTGCCTGCAGGCCGATTTGAGCTTTTCATGAATAGATAAAGGTTCAAATAGTAGACTTGAGATGACTGTAACTTATAGCAATATGATGTAGCAGTCTAGCAGATATAGATCACAACAAAATGTACATGTCATGTATAATTATTGATGGCATTAGTGATGAAAGACTGTAAGTCTTATGTAAGAAAGTACCTTTTTTTTTTAACAAAACTTGGTTGATTTAATGATAGACATATCATTTAACAGATAAGTCAGGCTCAGCAAAGAACAAATAAAGAAGATTTTGTATCAGACCATCCAAATGCATGGCAAACACTATGCCCCCTAGGCCATTGTACTGGTGAAGGGCAATGATTGTAAAAGTCTGGTAAAGAGTCACTCTGTGTCTGTCTTGTCTACAGTACCTAGAACTGAAGCAGCACGGGGATGCCCTGAACGCCTGGAGAAACGCCACCCTCCTCAGACCCCAGCACACGCTGGCATGGACCAACATGATCGTTCTACTCGACAACCTCGGTGAGAGACCACAGACATCTCTAAACTGGGAACAACTTACCTGCCAATGCTTTGAAATGTCAAAGCTTAACCTAAATCCCTTTCGCCAAAATAAAACATCTTGTCCAATTTTCAGTACATGTTGCAGTCCTTATGACAAGATGTTTCTTAGACTTTCCCATAACCCACCTCACGAATTTCCCCCACCTATTTCGTCTTTGTCAGGTTTTCTTAACCATTCACTTCTGACATGGCAGAACAATTCCCAGGTATTTTGTACATTTTACTAATGTTCACAATGTCAAAATTGTACATACTGTCCTTGTTATGACCAGTGGGAATGTACATGTACCTCAAGTATAAGGTCTGGTTGTATAGAGATCCTTTTTTTTAAAGTATGAAATGTTGTCTTGAGATTTGAGTATAAGGCCGAGGTGGTTAGGAAGGAGGCAGTGAAAGTTGTAAAGGAGGCAGTGAAAGTTGGGAAGGAGGCAGTGAAATTGAATGAATGTTTATTTGTCTTGCAGGAGACTTGAGTAAGGCCGAGGTGGTTGGGAAAGAGGCAGTGAAAGTGCTCCCTAACGACCCTTCTATACAGTTTACCCTGGCCAACGTCTTGGGCAAGGCTAGCAAGTATCAGGTAACACTTTCACTTTGTCTTGCTCAAGCAAAGGTCAGAAACACATGCACTCACAGAGACACACAGACAGACAGAGAAACAAAATACAATACAGTAGAATGCACAATCTTTTAACTGTTTGATATGTCATAATGACAGCACATTAGAAGACATCATTCATAGCATGTTACAAAACATAGACCTTTGCCAAAGCATCATGCTTTCTTCCCAATGATGTATGTGCTCAAAATCTGCAGTTTGACGATAAACTGCAAGGGTTATTGCCGTACTTTGCTTTGAAAGCCAGTATCTAGTGGTGTAAAGAGATCTGTATGATTGATGAAGAGTTTGTGACTTTGTGACCATGTTGACTCCACAGGAGGCAGAGAAGCTGTACTGGAGGGCCATAGACAAGAGTCCTAATTCAGCAAACTACCATGGCAACCTGGGTATGTAACACTCTAAATTACTCTGTGTGTGTGTGTGTGTGTGTGTGTGTGTGTGTGTGTGTGTGTGTGTGTGTGTGTGTGTGTGTGCATGTGCGTGTGTGTGTGTGTGTGTGTGTGTATGTGTGTGTGTACGTATGTGACTGCTTGTGTATGTGTGTGTGTGCCTGTGTACATGTATATGTGTAAGTGTGTGTGTGTGACTGTACAATTAGCATTAAAAGAATTACATTGTACATAATTTTATACAAAATGTACTGATAGAAAATAGGGACGACAAAACTTGCTGCCACTTGAACTTCAAAAGTTTCTGCCTTTTTGCATTTCTGGAATCACCCTGAAGTTCAAATTGTCTTTAAAAATAGCACACCCTTGATTTATCTATTTCTGCACAATCATGCATATACAGCACTTACATGTACGCATGCTGTCTTGGCCCACTTGCAGTTACATTTTCCCCAGTGAAAGTCATCCTGCATAGATGGGTATTTCAGTATGGTAGCTTATGTAAATCTCTGTCATTAGGAAAGCAACTCGGTTGTTCCAGAACGTGCAATTTTCAGGGACTATTACGGCAATTACCCGCCGCACACAGCCCAATGCCTCACACGCTGTGATTAACTCCCCCACGAGGCTTGCTTGACATTTAGAAAAGAAACTCTGCATACTTTCTGCTTCACATCATGTCACAGCTATGGTGCTTATGAAATTTAGGGCTCAAAATACCACCTGCATGTGCACGTACAGTTAGAATTAAAGTTGTGCAGGTATTTCTGATGTCTACCTACACTTAACCTGCATCAGCCTGCAATATTGTGGTAACATACACCCAGTAGTGGCTGAAAAATAAGTTCCACCAGGGTACATAATTCCGCCAACCTTAAAAGATACATCCAAACCTCCAAGCCAACGTCCCCCAGTATGCGCCAAAAATAATTACTCAAGCAACTGGATAAGATTTTGAAACGTTGATGAAGGTTAGACATCCAGGTAATAAGATACGCCAAAAATAATTACTCAAGCAACTGGATAAGATTTTGAAACAGTCAGATGTTTCAGACAGTATCCACTGTCTTTCGTCAGTGACTAACGATAGGACTGAGAACACCAGGTTTTATACCAAAACTCTGAATAGATATGTTAATGAGGTAAAGACAATTTAGGATGTCTTGAAGTAGTCTTTAAAAAGAAGATTAATTCAAGACAAAGTTTATGCCAATAGTTCAATTAGCTACTGTTGTTCTAGTACAGTAACTAAATGTTGCTTGTCCGGGGGTGGGGGGTGGTGGGCAGTGCATTATCCCAGGTGCCTGAAAGTTGAACGCGTAGTCCCCCAGTATGATGCACTCCTGTATAATGTCTAAACTGTGCATACCCGGGGGATGCTGCACTAGAGATTTCTCAAACCCATCGCTTTTCAAAGTGGCGGATTTTTCGGTTTTGTAGCTGATTTCTACAGCTTTTTATCCTTGATGGGAGGTCTGGTATGGACTAAAAAAAATGTATTTCGAGCCCTGAAATATGAAATGTTTGAAGTGAAGAGTACCTGTAGTGTTTTGTACAGCGTGTACTTAGTATGCTCCACTGGGGAGGTTTGTGAGACTGTTAGTCATTAGGCTTGACGCACAAAATTCACCACACCGAATTTGATTTTCATACTCTGGTGTAATCTTGCCTGGGTTACTGTAGGTGAAAATTCTGTACAGTTCCCATTTGCTGCCTCGGTCTATTCAAGTGAATCATTCTCCAAGGCAAGCTCAGTCCTTCTACAAAATTATCAATATTTTGTAGCTGAATTCTAGGTAGGTCTGGAAGACACTTGTCTTACTAGAAAACTGTATTTCGAGCCTGGAAATGTGAAATGTTTTAAGTAAAGAGCGCCTGTAGTGTTTTGTACAGCGTGTACTTAGTGTGCTCCACTGGGACGGTAATTGCTGGCGGTTATGGTTACGGCTGTTTCACAAAGCTATGAGTGTGAGCAAAGGCGTCAGAGTGACGCTGGGCGCTTTATCGTGGGCCCACAGATGCCCGCCTGCTGGACTGATATCAGGGCTGAGGTTCAGAACTGTTTCCCGCTAGTGGCTGAAATTGTCTCGCTGACGTTCAGAGCTGTGAGAATTTGTATCTGTGAAACTATGAGTCGTGAAATATTTGCAGTGGTTTTACAAAAATGTATGTGTTTTTCTCTGTGAGCTCTCACAGCAAACAAATAAAACCACAAACATCACAGTACTAGTGCTCTTTCTCACTAAAGTAACTGCACTACTGTATGCACAGTTCCAGCTTTGCTACGTAAAGTTGTGTTATGATGATTGTCTTGGTGGGAAAAGTTAGTCTAATTGAGTTAAACATCGAAAACAGAGCACTAGGGCAGATATCACAGCTGAGGTTCAAAACTGTTTCCCGCTAGTGGCTGAAACTATCCCGCTGACGTTCAAAGCTGGGAGAATTTGCAGTGAATCTGTGACCATGAAATATATGCAGTCGTTTTACAAATGTACATCTATGTACAAAAGTGAGAAAACAAATTTCAATGCGAAATGCGCCAGAAGTTGAGAAAAGTTGCTGTCCTCGAACAAAAATTGTCACAGCCACACATTCTAATGCCCGAATCCAGTATTCCAATTTTTGACAGCGGAGCACTCAAAATGCATTCTGAATATTCTGTGGAAGCCTGTGTGATAACCCAAAGTTATCACGTGGACCAGAACACCCGTATCAAACGTTTTTGGGGCCCAGGTATGACATAATGGTCAGTATTATGATTACACAGAAAAGTTGATTATTTTGGTTTCTCTTCTTCAGGTGTGCTGTACCACAGGTGGGGAAAGTACCCGGAGGCGGAGCAATGCTACAAGAGGTCGATCGAGCTGGACCCGACGGCGGCCACCACGCAGGAAAACCTCGTCAAGTTACAGCGGACCATGAACAAGAACGCTTCAAGGGAACTCGGACATGGCAAGGGCAGAAGATAAGAACTTGTAGTTACACCTGTCAGGAAAATCTCCTTACAGAACATACACAAAGTCATGTATAAGGGGTAGGAGTGTAGAAAACACAACAGAAGAAAAGTATAGTTACAACAAAATTGAGCCTAACAAAAGTATGGAGGGACAGAAGGTGTTTTTACAAATGTATTTGTCAAAGGTTAAGTTACAAAGAACCATGAACAAGAGCGCCTGAAGAGAACATGGGCAAGGCAAGGGGAAGAGATGAACAGTTGGTGTTCACAAAATTATAAAAGAAAACAGAACGTGGCTTATCATAACCAAGATAATGTTACAGAATGAGAAGTATCAACAAGACCGAGAGAACATTGGCAAGACAATGGCAGATGATTCTTATTACCGGTTACCAAGGCCAGATTGAACAACACCCACTGAAAGAGTACTCATAGAATTGTGACTGGAACAGACCACAGCTTTACCTGCCTCAGGTTGAGTTACAGAAAACCATAAGCAGTCTTTAGGACATAGACATGGCAATCTTACATTTTTTGCAAGGGTAGAACATTATGATGTATGGAGGATTTGTTCAAATTGTATGCCAGGAACATTATCACTGTTGATGCAGTACAAAAAACACAATTTGGATGCATCCTTACAAAAGTGTATGGAGGGTAGAGAAAGTGAATTTAAAAGTTCCAAACTGTAGTCTCACTCTTCCAAAATTTGATATGACTCTAATCATGGTAGGAAGATCTCTAGAATTCCCAATCCTATAATCATTGGATTGATATATTGTGTCTAACTATACAAAGCAAATTTCAACACCATAACATAAGTTCCATGTACACTATTCTCGATCACTGAGAGTTAAAGTTGGCTGCCAACCTTCCGAACACAAGTCCCTGTAGACAATAATTAGACCATATCACTTGGCTAGCTTCCCTTGCAATTTATTAATCATAGTTTTCCAAATTTAACTCTTTCTCTCAGCCAGAAAGGAGGCTAGCGAAGTCTGATAATGTGTGTTTATCAAGCAATATAAATCATACAATCATAATGGCTTACAACTAGGAGTGGGATTTGGACACATAGGAGAACTAGAAAATGTAGGAGAAGTTAATTTCCAAATTATGGAGGGTAATTTGGAAGAGTGTTCAACTATAATGATAATCATTGAATCATGGGTAACTATAGGAAGCAAATGTCAACATCGTTACATGTAAACCTTCGTCAATGTCTGAGATTTAAATTGGCTTCCAACCTTCCAAACACAAACCCCTGTAGGCAACAATAATCAGGCTCTATCACTTGGCTAACTCCGCTAGCAAATTATCCATCATAGTTTTTCAATTTCAACTGTTTCTCTCAGCCAGAAAGAAGGCTAGTGAAGCCTGCCAAGGTGTATTTATCAAACAATATAAATCACTCAAACATAATTTCCAAATTATGGAGGGTAATTTTGAAGAGTGTTCAACTGTAATGATAATCATTGAATCATGGGTAACTACACGAAGCAAATGTCAACATCGTTACATGTAAACCTTTGTCAATGTCTAAGATTTAAAGTTGGCTGCCCATATTTGAAACACAAACCCCTGTAGGCAACAATTAGCTTTTATCACTTAGTTAGCATCCCTTGCAAATTATCCATCATAGTTTTCCAATTTCAACAATTTCTCTCAGCCAGAAAGAAAGCTGGTGTAGCCTGATAGTTATAAACGCGCGTCAAGAAAAATAAATCACCAGAAAGGAGCGCCAATTAGATGTGGGATTTGAACACATGTTGGTATTTGACGAACACGAGTCATTACCGCAGAGAATAATAGCAATTAGGCAACAGTAATCAGCTGTGTAGGAAATAAAGTGCTCCCAGGTGATCATTAGTTCTGTCGAGCGGTTTTCTGTGAGCTGTGAAGGACAACTGCAAGTACATATCCACCTAACTAAAAATTAGAAGAAGAAGAGGATAAAACTTTGCAGGTGAAGGTCATGACAATGCTTCTGAGGTACATGTAGTGTTGAGAGCAATGTTTGAAAAATACAGGATGACCTAAGAGTGGAAAAACACGGGAAGAACCTAGCAGTCTAGAAGTACAGGAAGAAAAATACACAGCCAGGAAAAATTATTGAAACTACAGGAAGAACCTAGCAGTATGGCTAGCATTTGTCATTGAGAGACAACACTTGGACTAGTCTTTTACTCAAGAACAAAGCTCTTAGAAGTAAGCTTGTGAAAAACGAAAGATTTAAGATTCAGGTCACACTAAATCTAGTGTCATCACATTAAAGATGGTCGTATTTGAAGAGACAGCTTTCAAAAATTGGCAAGATTGAAAATGAAAAGTGATTATTTCTACCATGAGCAAGGATAGACAGATGACAGTTGACAACTGATGACACTGGAGCGACTTCTTTTAATTCTATTTATCGGTTTAACTTAGTATAAAGCTTTTCAATACAAATATACTTGAATAAGGTACTGTCAGTAATTTAAAAACAAATTCTCATCGGCAGTCACTAACTTATGATATCACTTTTCTATAGCTGAAAATAAAGCCCTGAACATTTTGGACACATCTTCCTCTTGTGGGGGTTTCCATGATAAATAAACAAAACATGTGGAAATTTTCAAACTAAGACGTAGCTAGGAAAAGCTTTTCCCACAGGCAAAAACTACAATCATGTATTGAATCTAGGCATGATGGCCTTGCAAATGATAGAGGCAGCAGCAGAATAGAAAGTAGTCATTTACCTTACGATGTGCACATTTGAAATTCCAAGATATACATCAAGAGACAATTGAAATTCCAAGGAATATATCCGGAGACAATTTCCTGATTGCAAATCTGGTTTGAGACAAAATGAGAAACCGCTGGTTGATTGATTGATTGTGAAAAATAGCCGCAAATTGCGACGTTGTCTGCCGCCGAGGACTCGTGGGCTTGGTAACAAAATGTAACTTAAAGGTTAAAGGTGGCCGAATTCTGCCTCAAATTGGCTGATTGATCAAAATTGTTCCGGTACAAAGTAGCTGGCAGCGTAAGGATAATTGTACGGCTTCGAAATTTGGCTTGATTGGAAATCGGTCCCTGTTATGAGCCGCACGAAAGTGATCTGTCACCCGTGATGTATGATTTCGGTTTGCAAATCATCTTGATAAGTTGGATGATGCAGGCAAACCTAGTCGGGCATTCACCTGGCACAGGCAACCATCTCCAGTCAAAAGCCACATTTAAACAGTCCTGTCCAGTTTTACATAGTTAAGACCTAAATCTTGAATGTCTGGAGTGACCACCCACTGTCACAAGCCACATTTAAACAGTCCTGTCCAGTTTTACATAGTTAAGACCTTCTTGAATGTCTGGAGCGGCCACGCTCAGTCACAAGCCACATTTAAACAGTACTGTCCAGTTTTACATAGTTAAGACCTAAATCTTGAATGTCTGGAGTGACCACCCACTGTCACAAGCCACATTTAAACAGTACTGTCCAGTTTTACATAGTTAAGACCTTCTTGAATGTCTGGAGCGACCACGCTCAGTCACAAGCCACATTTAAACAGTCCTGTCCAGTTTTACATAGTTAAGACCTTCTTGAATGTCTGGAGCGGCCACCCTCAGTCATAAGCCACATTTAAACAGTACTGTCCAGTTTTACATAGTTAAGACCTAAATCTTGAATGTCTGGAGTGACCACCCACTGTCACAAGCCACATTTAAACAGTCCTGTCCAGTTTTACATAGTTAAGACCTAAATCTTGAATGTCTGGAGTGACCACCCACTGTCACAAGCCACATTTAAACAGTACTGTCCAGTTTTACATAGTTAAGACCTTCTTGAATGTCTGGAGCGGCCACGCTCAGTCACAAGCCACATTTAAACAGTACTGTCCAGTTTTACATAGTTAAGTCCTAAATCTTGAATGTCTGGAGTGACCACCCACTGTCACAAGCCACATTTAAACAGTCCTGTCCAGTTTTACATAGTTAAGACCTAAATCTTGAATGTCTGGAGTGACCACCCACTGTCACAAGCCACATTTAAACAGTACTGTCCAGTTTTACATAGTTAAGACCTTCTTGAATGTCTGGAGCGGCCACGCTCAGTCACAAGCCACATTTAAACAGTACTGTCCAGTTTTACATAGTTAAGTCCCTCGTATCTTGAGCAACCACTAACAGTCACAAGCCACTTTTAAACAGTCCTGTCCAGTTTAACATAGTTAAGTCCTTCTTGTCTTGAGCAACCACCCTCAGTCATAAGCCAGATTCAAACAGTCCGATTCAAGTGGATATACATGACTTTGTACATGTATATACATGTAGGAAATGTGGATAAGATCCTCTTGTCTTTAGCAACCACCCCCAATCAACAACCATGTTTCCTCAGTCCCTTGACTCAAGTAGTTGTTGAGAAGTTTTGACTGTGGAGTAGGTAATAGCTGTGTTGTGACAAATACATTTGAAACACAGGCTTCTATATCATCCATGGCCAATGAACTTTAAAAAGTTTTTGCCATAGGCACAAGTATGGGTAATGGGTGTGTATTTATATGACTTAAGATCCACAAAATCATGAGATTATGAGACTTTCTGAAAGTGGGTAATTTTATCATTTACTATAACTACATCTCCATAATACAAAGATTACATATATTAAGATCCTGCCTCAAAGCTAAGATGATAGGTACATGTGCTACATAATGACATTGGCACTTAAAACAATTGTAGGTGGATGTAATGAGCTTTGAAATTGGGGAATAAGTCATAGTGGTACACACTAAAGCAGGTCTTTAGGTGCTGGGTAAGAATATTGTTCTTTGAGAATACTAGTGTGGTATCATACTTTGGAGAGGTCTTTCTTTTCATTTGACATGACAAATATAATATTCTGAAAGTAGAGTAGTAGGTTTGACACAGGATATGAAATGTTACATGACAGTGTACGTTGTAAGCACACACCATTCTGATTAGTAGGAATGGTCAGAAACTACAACATTGTCCTTTATTTTTCTTTGATGTTCTATGTATATACACACATATTGTGTTCTTGTCATTGGTGCAATTGTAACACATTTTTCTTTAAATTAAAGGTTATAGATATATTTACAGCTTTGTGAAAATAGGATAATGACACAGTTTTTGTGTCACCTTTCTGGAAAGTTTGTCAAGCCTCATCACAATGCTGTTAAAAGATGCTGCATTTGATAATCTGTAAGAAAAAAATATCTGATAGTTTTCTAATCAGTGTGTCTCAGTAGTTCAGATGTATAAATTCTTATAACGTATTCATTTAACCTCCCAGTAGCTAAACCTATATAAGCTACAGCAAAGCTCAGCAGGACAAGGGTTAATATATTTGGTACATTGTAACAATGTTGACTACAATATTTTTGAAACGCCACCCAACATAAGTTACGTCAACATCTCACCCCTGGTGTAGAAATTTGGTGGAAATTTTGACATTCATAGCCTTCCGTCGAAAGCAATGTTTGTACCTCAATTCTACTTTAACTATGCAACATAGACTATCTTTAGATAGGTTTATCCTTAGAATAGTTCAAATTTTTGTGTTGAACCAAGTGCAGTGTGATGAACATGTAGCCTCTACCAGGCTCCGTCCTATCGTTGGGAAAATAGTAGAAATCAGCCGAGGTACTCGCTATACAGGGTAGGTCCGCTATACAGTGAAGCTCCATTATCGATGGATGGCAGATTGGACCCTCTCTCCGTAGCTAACTCCCTTGGCACACTATTCACTCTATTAGGCCAACTTCTACTATTTTTCCAGCCATCCCGCGGAGCCTGGTAGAGGCTAATGAACATGTACAATGCAGTGTAGATGAAGTTGATACTGTAATTTTTCCTTAATGTTTTTTTCTGTGTTCATCTCAGGTTTGGAAGTTTGTTTAATCTGTATATTTTGTACCTCACTCTTCCAAAGACAAATAGCAACATTTTGCTTGTGTTTTAAGTTAGCGTGCAATGTTAGAATAGCCTCATTTTTTGTTCAGATCCAAGAACCAAGAATTAAATTTGTGTGGCCTAGTAGTGCATTCGCTATTAGCATTTCCACAGTCAAATGAAGGGCGACTGACTGAATGAATACAACCTTGAATGTAATGCTGCTGACAGCACTTGCTCGTGCATATAGAGGCCATGTCTAATCAAGTGTATTCACGCTATCATCAGTGTCACCATGCTGTTCAGTATGCCACAGCATATCCAGGTAGAAAGAGGAAGTGGTCTATCTCCTGTGGTATATTTTATCCTCCTGTGGTTTCCCGTCAGAACAGTTCTGAATTGTGAATGAATGCCACTACCTCCATCTTGTATACTGTTAAGATTTGAATACCATGAAAACCTGTGTGATTACAAGGAGGTTCTATCTACGCAATTTGAAGAAGAAAGATACTGCTACAGTGCCCCAAATCACCACGCTTTATCGGGACCTCTATGCCAAAACCCAAAGATATTCATCCAAAGGATCTTGAATTTTACATGTGTAGCTGTACACACAGACTGACAAAAACAATACCTCCTTCATGGATGTAATAACCAACTGAAGGAGGATCTAAATTGATAGAACCTCCTGAATGATATCTTGATATAGAACCTCCTTTGATATTCTTCTTTTGTTATCTATGATCAAAGAGGTCAATCTATGTATGATAGAACCTTCTTTGATCAAAGACTTAATTTTCAAATTTCTAAACTGTTGGCAACATTGCCTAGTCTTTGAAGTATAAAAACATTAAGAGAGGTTGAATTTCTAAGGGACATTTTGTTTGATGTTCTAATTGAGTCAGGCATTGAATGACAAGAAAGAGTAACTGTTATTAGGTTATACAAACAAGAACAAAGCTACTACAGCAAATTTTGTGATTAAAAAAATCATATTTGATGCCAGCTCAGCATTCATTTAGCATTACTTGTACTGTAGCTCTGCTCAGTTTTCCCAAATGTTCGCCCCTGAATTAGAATTTAGAGATTTCTAGAGTTTCAAATATGACAATACTTTGCTGTCTCCTTGAAGTTACTGAGACAAAGACACAAGATACCATATTAAGTAAGTAGGAGCCAGAAGCTATTTGTTTTTGTAGCTGATGAAGTACATATAGATGATAGATGTATAGAAAATGACTGTCTTGTTTATTAGTTCCCTTTGCTCAATGGTGTTGCGTACTGTGTATTTTTGCAGGCTGGAATAACGGACAGGTTGCCTTGCTACTACATGTATATCTATTATTTTTCAATGAATGAGAAGACATAGAACTCTTGTTGTGTTGTAATATTGGATTGTTTTATTCAAGGCAAAATGGTGTCTGTTGCAATTGTATATTGCCTGTAAGATATACATGTATCCCCCAACAGTGAAATGTAATTAACTTAAAGCTAAATTTTCTACACTATGTATGATATATTCTTGACATGTGTTCATTTGAGAAAAACAAAAATGTTTATCTGTAAATATTTAAAATGGTACAGTGGAAGTTTCTTTTGGTAGCCACCTATCGTAGTGCCATGTACAATGTACTTGTGCGAAAAGTGTAAGTAGTTTCTGGGCATAATCACAATTAAGGGCAAGTGTCCAAATGGAAAATAAACTTGCCTGGCTTGGACAGTCAGGAAAATTTTGTCCTAATTTATCTAGCACCTTTTCTTGGAATTATGCGCCAATATCTTTGCATGGAAAGGTACTTTCTAGAATAGAATATATCTGGTTACTATTATGAGGTAAATAATTACGGTTTCTGTGTAATTCATGCCAGGTAACGGCTAACCTGGTCGCCAGTCTCTACGGGTCGGCTTAGGGGTGTTTTACCGGGCACGGTCTGCTAAGTATTGGTATGTTTCTGTCAGCCTGCCTTTGCAAGTCTATCGAGTTATCGCCAAGTCCGTAAAGGACAACACTGTCTTAGATCCTTGTCGGTGGCATCAAAATCGTACTTGGGACTACTATACGGCGAATGTGATAGCGCCGCAAGTAAGCGGCGTTGTTAGGCACATTGATCGACAGAGTGTAGTACTAGTAGTAACGTTAACACGTGTAGCTCTCCTATCACAAGAAAGCCCAGACGCCAAGTCTAGAAATCAGGTCGATACTTTTTTAAACCGCAAATGACCCGAAGCTCATGTACCTGTTTCGACGTTGTTCATAATTGACCGACAGGGTGTCGTAGTAACGTTAACACATGTGGCTCTCCTATCACCAAAAAGCCCAGACGCCAAGTCTACAAATGAGGTCGATTCCTTTTAAAACCGCAAATGACCCGGAGCTGGTGATGTGAGATAGGAAGAAAGAACTCCAGAAAGCGCCTGTGCCTTAGGTGTTAGATCTAGTTTGGTCATTTTAATGTTAATGGCGTATTTTCTCTTGAGTCTTAAAAAGTTATAGTCAAACCAGGTTCACTTCTCACCAACTCCACCACTTCTGACATCTACACTGCAGGGTTCTCACCAGGATTTGTTCTGGACAGGGGTGAGAGAAAGGCGCTGCCTGTTCCCCTGTCCTGATGTGACGAGTTGAAATAAATAAAAGATCACATGAAAAACAGGTTTGATATACCCGAGTTGTAAATTCTGTAAACAAATACATAAAATGAAAAGAAATGAAATATGTTGACATGTGTCGTCGTGTGGCGTAACGTTAGGGTGTTCGGCCCTGAACCCATCGGTCCTGGGTTCGAATCCCCTGATGCCACCCATGTTGTGAACGTGGGAAGGCACTTTACACGATTTCCTTACTCCAACCAGGTGTAAAGATATTGGTATATTGTTTTATGTACGTGGCACTGTTAAAATAACTAATGACGAACTTGAGTGCAGTGCTACGTCGTCCTTGTGTCCTAAAGTGAAATAGAAATAGAAAATTGAATATGGTGACAGCCTTCGTAAAGACGGCGTCACAGTTTCAACGGCATTCGACCGAATTTTTTAATCCCCAGAAGGTCCCCGACTTTAAAAATCGCAACTTCCGCTGCAGCACCTTAGTTAGAGTTTTAACACACACCACAGCCAGAACTCAAAACCACTCATTGCAGAAAAAGTGGGACACTTCGTCTTCCACTGCTTCCAAAAAAGAAGTCAAACCCCAAATAAAAAGCTTAGATTGTATTCCGTAGCAGTTCTTACAATACACACTTGTTCCACTTGTCACCATTGTTAACTTGCACTGTCTGTATACTTTTTCTAGACAACGTTTCATGTTGCAATTAGCCCTCGGGCAAGAACTTGCAAATAGAACGCCAAATAACAGTTACTCAAGCAACTGGATATGATTTTGGAAACAGTCAGACGTTTCAAGTAGCATCCACTCCTTTTCGTCAGTGACTCTGTTACTCATTTAAAACTCACTACTTCTCCAACTTCCGCCCACGTCCTTGAAGCGTTTTTATCAACGTGACAGCCCGCCAATGCCATCAGAACGTTCATTATGCATGTGTAATTGAATCGAACGTTTGAAAGGCTCACACATTACTCGTGCGCAGCACAGCGTCCTTGGTGGAATTACAAAGCTCGACTCTGCTTAGTCTCCGGCCATCAGATACGGCTGTTCAATCACGCTCTGCAAAACAACGTCCAAGTTCTTATACAACATTTTGGCCAACTTTGATTTGTTTCTTGAACATTTTAAAGTAAACTTTAAGCAAGGAGTCAGATGAAAAGCGAGGGCTGGGAGAAAAATTTGCATCTTATAATTAAGTCTACTCCATTTGTTCATGTTCATGTTGATCTTCCATGTTTTTTCACTCACTCACACACATTCATTCACTCACTCACTCACACTCAATCACACTCTCACTCAATCACTCATCACACCCACTCACTCACTGCCTCACTCATTCACTCACTCCTTGGTATTGGCGTTTTTGTAGCTCATGTAGACATGCTAGGGTCGGGGTTTTTGGTTGGCTGTTGTTGTACAGTGTATGCGATCGGTCTGTCTGTTTGTTTGTGTTGGTGTGTGTTCGTAGTTATTTGAATACTAGTACACCGTTAGTAGATCAGCATGAAGTTAGAGGGAAAATAACCGCAAAAGCCAGACTTGCCGAGTGGTAGGCAGTACAGTTCAGAGTTGGTAGAACTAGTCGTTAATCTGACATGACAGACATGGAATAGGCTACTTATTCACGGGGAGGTGTTGGTTTTGATCTGTTCGTGTTTAAACATTTCCCATTTGCTGGTCACGGTCACCATAGAGTGAGAGCTAATCAAAACATTGTTTACATAATTAATGAGCTACGTTTAAAGAAGACATACTAGAAACACTAAATGTTTCACGGAGTCGAGAGATTTTCGAACTCTTGTTAATCCTGTTTTGAGAACGTCCCTGGAACGTCCTCGACCTACAAGAATTCAAATCAACCCCTCAAAAGAATTAATCTGGTTTGGTGCGTCGCTATAGTTGTTCTCCCATCCATCATAAGTCATACCAGACTCCTCTGGGGCTTTGCAGCATGCTATAAATTGGTCTGGGGAGAATAAATGCATTATCAGAGGGGCCCAGCGTTCATGGTAGGCCCGATAGGCCCCATGAGGCTTGCTCTGGCAATTGTCTCTGACTCTGTGGAACTGGCTTTCCCGTGATTGCGTTCCTAATGGACGGTATAACCTTGACTTCTTCATGGCAAGGGCCAAGAAACGTCACTACGAATATCTATTTCAAATACCTCGTTATGTAGGTTGAGAGACACCCATGGGGAAGAGATCCCAAAAGTAAAGCAGAGTCAAGATGGAACCTCAAAGTCAACTGCATAACCTTGACTTCTTCATGGGAAGGGGCACTAAACGTCACTATAAATCTATTTCAGATACCTTTTTATGTAAACTAACCAAGTGACACCCACGGGGAAGACATTCCTGACGCAAAGAAGAGTCAAGGCGGAGCTTAAGATCAACTGTGGAGGTTCGTCAAATCCTTAATGTAAATTCCAATGTCAGCTATCATCGGTGGCGCCAGGATATTCATCAAAGTAGAGTCAAGATGGGACCATAAGATCAACTTTGAAGGTTCGCCAATTCCTTAATGTAACGTTGGGTAACATAAATTCGTGGGGTACTTAAATTCGGGATTTTTCGAAAACGGGGTATTTAGGGATATGTGCTAGATGCAACATCAGTAATACCACTAGAAATGCAAACTTGACAGACTAACGTATTCAGAACACTGGCTGAAAAGCTTCGATAAGCATGTATTAGAAGGCGACGAGGACAAAAACTCTCCGTCCCTTATTGGAACAGTCTGAGGGCTTCGTGGGAGAATCACACTACATCGTTGTCGGCTGGTTTATAAGACAAATGTCACATTCGCTTTCTGCTAAACACAATCATTTACAAGACAACTTATTTTCTTAAAATTGCTGACCTGCAATTGGACTCTAAGTGTGATCAATCATCAAAACCCCTCTTTGTTGCTACAACCTACGGCACGTGTATTTTCCCGCCGCCATATCATTACCCAGAATCCTGTTGTTAAGCAGACGACAAAGGTTTGTGAGGAACACTTTTTGTCTAAATGCTGCGTGTGATAGTGGACTGAGGACGATATTTTCCTCAAAGTTTGCTCCTAACACAACAAGGAATACATGGACATAGTAGTATTATCAATGCTACAGCACCCGGCTAACTTTCCATGAATAATGTACACGTTGCCATGACGGTGGATGTCGACTTTGACGTTCTATAGCTACCGACTCAACACACGGGTTGTTCCCGTAGGCCTGATGTGTGCGGTACGGCCGTTTTTTCGTGTATTTTTTTACTTGGACACGTCTATATCCATAGCACTCTCCTCAAGCCAAGGATGGAACGAATAGCTGAGGTATAAAATTTAATTAGCGGTAAGATATTCAAGACGAATCTTTTCTCCCGAATTAATGTTCACCCCTGTCCGACAGCACCGTAATTGTGCGTGCGGCGGACGGTAGTTTCAAGTTGAAATATTATGGTGTCAGCACGACTAGAGACAAAATCTACCATATATATGATTAGTGCAAAGATAGTACATGGTACTGACAGAATAATAGAAAAAAAGGATGGTTTATTGTTCTGCTAGATTGATTTCAGTCAATCATTATCGGAAAAATCCCGAATTTATGTTACCCAACGTTACATGTCACTGTCAACTATCATGACATTCATCATTTTGAATTCACTCCTACGTTTTCATCTCTGTCGACCAGTTTGTAAGTGGCGTCGTGTGGTGTAACGGCAGGGTTTTCGGCCCAGAACTCAGCGGTCCCGGGTTCAAATCTCCTCACACCACCGATGTTTTGCCCTTGGGAAGGGCACCACGACTTTCCTCACTACATTCAAGTCTATAAACTTGTATATTATGTGCGCCGATTTGAGCTTATCATGAATAAACAAAGGTTCAAACAAACAAATGTGTGTGGGTCACGACACCAGCAATAGCTGTCTCAGTGTCCCGCGTGTATTGCAATGTTGCAATTTTAATAAAAATGAATAAATAGATAAATGAAAAGTTTTGTGTGGGTTTGATAACCCTCAATTTAGAATGGCTTTTGGGCCTTGTTTTGTGGCGATCTACATGTATACAGCAAATAGAATAGACTAAATAATCTATCCTGTGTGGCTTATTTCTAATTTCTTATCCCCAGTTGAGCTAGACCGGTGGAGACAGTAGTCATTTACCATTCATTCATTCAGTCATTCATTATTTCACGTTAAATGTCTCATATATCTAACTTAGTATCCATGTAAGTTGAAGTGATCCTAGGTCTCCAGTAGTTTTTGAGCCTTGTTTTGTGGTAACCTTAGTAAACAAGCAACAGATCATTTACTTTCTTTGGCCTGTTTTACTCTTTAACCCAGAGAAGACCAGTGGGCACAACCGTCGTTCATCATTCGTTTATCAGTTCCCTTCTACTCTATCCTCTATCTATCTAACGTTTGTAGGTTGAAGTGACCTTTAATCTAAAGTGGTTTTGCAGCCTTGTTTTGTTGAGACCCATATAAATAAGAAGTAAATCATCTGCCCTGTTTGACCTATTTTACTCTCTGCCTTGAAGTAACCCTTAATCTAAAGTGGTTTTGCAGCCTTGTTTTGTGGTGACCCATCGAAAACCATTTGTTAAGTTTGGCCTTTTTTACTCTCTAACTTACACGTCTCTAGTAAGCCTCTCTTGCCCACGACAGGCGCTGAGAGATCGAACATCAGAAAAGAAACGAGGTGATTGATGTGGCATTAGCATCCGCAGTCTCTGATGACTTCACGTTCCTCGCTCCTTGTGGCAGGATCTTTTAGCTGCCATACAGACAATCCCTACAGGAGACAAGTCCAAACTCCATTGAGTATCAGCATTGCCAAGAAGGCTATGTTTTGCAAGGTTTTGTGCCGTTTCACTGCATTGCTTTTAAGTTGTGTTTTTACTCCGCTTTTTGACAGACAATGACGACGTGGCACTGCACTCAAGTTTTTCATAACTTATCTTAACAGTGCCACGTACGCAGAACAATATACCCAATTTACACTTGGGTGGGTGTAGTGGGGAAAGTCGTGTTAAGTGCCTTTCCCAAGGGCACAACATCGGTGGCGTCAGGGAGATTCGAATCCGGGACCGCTTGGTTCTGGGCCAAACATCCTGCCGTTACGCCAAACGACCCCACTTTAAGTTGTTATTCTTCGAATAAATTGATACTCATTTCAACGAAAAGCTTAAGCAACATGCCTTTCCCAAAGTCACTTGACAGTTGACGTGGTTGTTCCGAGAGACGGATTGGTCCAAAGTACAAACAAGAATAACGACTGCTATCTCATCGCTCGTATGATCAAAGCCACGTGGAGCTTGAAGCTTTGAATAACACCGCAGGCATATGCTGGCATTGTCACGATATTTTACACTACATTTATACAATTTCAGTTCTCTCCAGTGTACTGACGTTCCCCCATTGATGCTCTGACTGCCTTTGGATGTCATCTAAGGACACGTTTGACGTATGGTGTATTATATGTTGTTATTGCTCAGGGGAAGACGTCACATCTAAGGGTACATCTATTAGGGACCTTTGTTATCTCTTGACTTAACCCTGTGGCAAACGTTATCTTTGCAGAACACTCAAAATCGAAGTAAGAAGTTTTACATCACACTACCAGAAGAGAAAGGGCTGACACATCGACTGCCATCGGCAAAGCTATCTTCCTGGTTAAAAATATCGGATGCTGCTTTTCAGGATATAATCTCCTTAGAGAGCGGGTAGATCAGATTTAGTAGATACAGTAGAACTCTAAGCAGCCTGGGGATAAATCTTTCAACCAAAGAAAGAGACGCCTCATAACGTAGGGATGCGTCCTGGGCTCTCTTATATCTTAGTTTGGCATCGTGATCTTCGTAGCACGTTTTCGGACGGGCAGTGTCACAAAGGCTAAGTAACAAGTTTTGGCGTCGTTGCAAACCTGAACACTGATGGCGTTATGTGATAATTACATCACACTGCCATAAGGGAACGGTTTAAAACCATGGATTGCCATCGGCAAAGCTTTCTTCCCGCCTAGAAGCTCCTTAGAGCGTGGGTAGATCAGATTCGATAGATACAGGAGAACTTACCGTATTCTTTGCATCAATTTTCCATCAAAAGACAGAGACGCCTCCTCACGTCTTGGCCTTTTATGTCTCTTAGTTTTACTCTCCAAGCAGAGGAGTGGTTCCGGCTGGTTTTTGACGTGTTTGTATGTGTTTCTATCGGGCTTTCTACTTTGTCATGTATTTTTTTTTTATCATGCCAGAATAGGAAGCCCGACAAAAATGCCTACAAACACGTCAAAAACCAGCGGGACCCACTCCCCTGCTTGGAGAGTATCTCTGTATATGTACCACGTGTACAGACGGGCAAACCCGAAGTAAGAGGTTCTACGTTGCTGCAAACCTGAACGCTGATCCCTCTCAGTGATGCTTACATAATACACTACCAGAAGAGAAGGTCTAAAACATCGATTGCCAACGGCAAAGCTATCTTGCTTCTTCTTCTTTTTCTTTTTCCTCCTCTTCCTCCTCCTCTTCGATGCCCCCAGGTGATCCCATCAGGGAAAAGTAGGGAAAGCAGTCCGGGGCTAGGCCTCCATTCTGGCTCTGACTCTGAACGGCCTTATTGTGTGAGTTGTTACAACTGAGCCAGGCAGGGCATTCAACTTGAGATAGTACGGGGGGGGGGGGGGGTGATGAGTATTTGTATGTGTCATTCCGAGCGTTGATAAGATGGAATTTAAACTGGTGGCTCCCCCGGGTGCGGCCTATAAACACGCGGCGTTGTTTTTTAAGATACGCAAGGTAAGTATAATCTCCTTAGAGAGTGGGTGCATCAGCTAGATTCAATAGATCCAGGGGAACTTGTATTCTTTGCACCAATCATCCAACAAAAGAGAGAGGCGTCTTATCATGTATAGACGCATCTTAGCCTTTGTTATCTCGCAGTTTGGCCCCAGTGACGCGTTCACAGACGAGCAGATCTCGCAAAAGCGAAGTCAGAAGTTTTACGTTGCCTCAAATCTGAACGCTGATCGCATTATGTGATTCCGACAGCGCACTGCCCGAAGAGGAAAGTTTAAAACCTCGATTGCCATCGCATCGGCAAAGCTATCTTCTTGCCTAGACGCTTCCGGCGTTGCTTTGAGGATATAATCTCCTTAGAAGGTGGGTAGATCAGATTCAATTGATACATGAGAACTTAACGTATTCGTTGCATCAATATTTCAACAAAAGAAAGAGACGCCTTATCATGTATGGACGCATCTTAACCTTTGATATCTTTTGGTTTGGTCCCGTGACGAAACGTAGTCTTCACAGCGCGTTAACAGACGGGCAGTGTCACAAAGGCTAAGTAAGAAGTTTTACGTTGCCGCAGACCTGAACGCAGATACCTTTAGGTGATCACATGTACGCTACCAGGAAAGAAAGGTCTAAAACATCGATTGCCATGCGCAAAGCTATCTAATGCCTACAAAACGTCCTACGTTGCGGGCAGATCAGATTCAATAGAGGATTCGGGAGAACTTAACGTATTCGTTGCATCAACAGTCCATCAGAAGAAAGAGACGTAACGAAAAAAGCTCATCTGGTTTGGTAAAGCAAACCATCAATCAGACTAGGGTGGTTGCCATTCATGCGCCTTTAAGTCTAGCTTTTTTGTCAACATCTTTGAAGCCAGATTGATTAGAACTATAACAAGAAGAGATGAAAAGAAAATTGCAAGGAGCTTTGATTAGTAGATACGCTGCACCGTCTCGAGTCGCCATGGTTGATCATCCTGCCTAACAGCTTCTTGTGTTGTCTCTCATCTGTGACTACGCCACATCTCTACAACAATGCGGGCTCGAAACTTTGAAGGAAAGGAGAAAAAACCTCGGCCGAAGATTTGCTGCCAGCATGGAAAAATCAGAGAGAACTGTAGACCTTATGCCCCCAACCCGACTAGCGTCACATGGACGTAACCTCAGAAACTAAAAAAACTCTGTCTCTGCCTACTACTCGCACCACTAGATTTAGTAACAGCCCAGTTCCATCACTTCTAAGGATATTTAATGAAACAAAATGACACTGCTGCCTGAGCAGTCTTATGTTATAATCAATGGATTTAATGTTGCACATACGAAATAGTATTTTAAAACGACAATGTTTTCAGAGTCGATTTTGTTAAAATAAGTGCAATGAGTGCAATAGTGCAATAGATTTGTGATTAAATGTGATTCGTACGATGTATGTCACAATAGACGCAATTCAGTTTACAAATGTAGTACTGCAAGTTCTGTTGATTAATAAAACCATTTTGATTGATTGATTGATTGATTGATATTATAATCTCATCTAACCATTAGTCGAACTGTTCAACAGTAGGAGCCGCACCAGAGATCTCACAACCCAACCAGTTTTATCCGCCCTTTCTCGATCTTCTGTTCTTCTTAATTTCTAATGTCATGCCTGTCCATTCTCTGACAATAGCATTCCATGCTTTTCTTTGCCTACCCCTCTTTGTTTCTTCCTGGACGGCTCCTTGCACGATAATTTTTGCTAGTGCCGATGACCATGACACGTGGGCGTTCCGCTTCAGTTTTATTTTCTTTACTGTGGTGAGGAGGTATTTGCATGGAACGATCTTTTGCTTGACTCTATCCCGTATTTCCACATGTGAGATGACACATACAGTATGTGATTCCTAGAAAGTAGCCTTCTTTAACTTAAAGCAATAGAGAGAGTGATGGGTCGACTAGAAACTGGATGATACCGTCACGCACCTATGTCTACAGGGCATCAATTCAAACGAAATGGACCAAGCCGTACCATCAGATATAGAAAACAGCATTTTGCTCGACAATAGATACGATGAGGAGGTATCATCTGGGCGGGTGGATGTCAAACAAAATATCAAGATCGTGCGGCCCAACTAATGCTGATAAATGTACGTCTCTCGAGGCAGCAGCCTTACCTGAGGCAACACCATCAAACACTAGACTGATGCCAATCTAGATTGATATGCCACGTGCCGTGCAACAGATACCGATTTCGTTGGCCGTACCTCATGACATATTTCATCGTCTCCAATGACTTGCAACGCTGGCAACGCCACCAAACACTCAACTGATCCCAAATTAGATTGTTTCGTGCTGTGCAACAGATACTCCTTTCGTGGACCATAGCGCGTGGTATGTTTCATCGTCTCTTATCGCTTTTGGCTTGTGTGGGAACTGTCCAGGGTACTGAATACGCTGACACCGCCATCAGACATTCGACTGATACCAAACTAGAATGATATGTTTCGTGCTGTGTAACAGATACTTCTTTCGTACACCGTAGCTCGTGGCATGTTTCATCGTCTCTTATTATTTTCGGCTTCATAAGAACTGTCCGGGGTACTGAACCTCCTTCATTTAGACGCTGGCAACGCTATCAAACACTCGACTGATTCCAAATTAGATTAATATGTTTCGTGCTGTGTAACAGACACTCCTTTCGTTGGTCGTAGCTCGTGGCATATTTCATCGCCTCTTATCATTTTCGGCTTCTGTGAGAACTGTCCAGGGTACTGAAGCCCCTTCATTTAGACTCTGGCAACGCCACCAAACACTCGACTGATTCCAAACTAGATTGATATGTCCCGTGCTTTACAACATATACCGCTTTCGTTAGTCGTACCTCGTAGCATATTTCATCGTCTCTTATCACTTTTGGCTTTGCAACAACTGTCCAGGTACTGAAAACCCTTCATTGAGACGCTGGCAACGCCATCAAACACTCGACTGGTGCCAAGCTAGACTAATATGCCCAGTACTGTGCCACAAGTAACGTTTTCGTTGGTCGTAGCTCGTAGCATATTTCATCGTCTCTTATCACTTTCGGCTTTATAAGAATGGTCCAGGGTAGTGAAACACCTTCATCCAGACGCTGGCAACGCCACCAAACACTCGACTGATACCAAACTAGATTAATATGTTTCGTGCTGTGTAACAGATACTCCTTTCGTAGACCGTAGCTCGTGGCATTTTTCATCGTCTCTTATCACTTTTGGCTTTACACAAACTGTCCAAGTACTGAGATCCCTTCATTTAGACGCTGGCAACGCCACCAAACACTCGACTGATGCCAAACTAGATTGATATGTTTCGTGTTGTGTAACAGATGCTCCTTTCGTAGACCGTAGCCCGTGGCATATTTCATCGTCTCTTATCACTTTCGGCTTCTGTGGGAACTGTCCGGGGTGCTGAAACCCCTTCATTTAGACGCTGGAAACGCTATCAAACACTCGACTGATGCTAAACTAGATTGAAATGTTTCGTGCTGTGTAACAGATGCCGCTTTCGTTTGTCGTACTTCGTGTAATATTTTACTTTATCCTAATCCTATTCTGCCTTGTGTACGACGAGTGGTCACCTGTACATGGTACCGAAAGACCTTTATTCAGACCCTCACAGCGTTTCTGTAAAAACCGATGTCACACTAGATTTATATGTCTCAAAATGCGTAACAGGTCGTAGCTCGTGATATATTTCATCTTCCTTGCCTAATGACATTTAGCTTGTGTATGGACTGTCTGAGGTGATCAAACGCCTTCATTCAGCAACTTGTTGCGTTTCTGTGATCGACCGTTTGCAAACTGGATTAACATTAGCCTATTTTTTTGACAGATACGGTTCTCATGATTCTCGTCCGTCGTAGCTCGTGACATATGTTATCTTCTCTAATGACTTTAAGCTTAAGTTAGAACTGTCTGAGGTACTGAAACGACTTCATTTCCCGGGTTATGTAACAGTATGCCCTTGATTGATCGCATATTGCTGCGCATTTCATCTTCTCTAATGCCGTTAAGCTTGTATTAGAACTGTCTGAGGTTCCAAAACGCCTTCATTCTGCAACTGGTTGCATTTCTGCGATCGACTGATGAAAAACTGGATTAACATTAGCCCAGTTTTGTGAGAGATAATGCCCATCATAGCTTGTGTTATATTTTATCTTCTATAATGACTTTCAGCATGTGTTAGAACTGTCTGAGTTACTGAAACGTCTTTTTCCGACCCAGGTTACTTTTTAATCGACTGATGGTACCTGAAATTGATATGTCCCAAGCTGTACGCCAGATTGTAGCTCTTGACATATTTCAACTTCTCCAATGAATTTTGGCTTGTGCACGAACAACATTGTTATTCTGTCTAAAGTCTCTGAGCGCGTTTCTGACGGCAAAACAGATCGATGTGTCCCAAATTGTGTAAGAGAAACGTATCTCATCTATCGTCTCCTGTGTCGTACTTCACTTTCTCGGGGGCTAATTCCCTTTCCCGGTGTCAAGCCAAGTTTTGGCCCTGCGAAATATTTGCCCCAACACTGCTTGGTGTTTTCCAGTATACCCGAGCGGAGAAATGTGCATCACAGTCGTCGGGCGTGATGATTGTCAAGCAGGAGTCTGAGCGAATTTTGCGAGGAGAGGTCGTACTGTAGAGGCTAACCCTAACTCTAATCCTAACTCAACGCACACGCTACCCCACGGAGCGAAAATCTTAGCCTCTACCAGGCTCCGGAGGCGGCTGGAAAGAGTAGAAATTGGCCAAATAGACAGAAAAACATGTAAGAGGCGTTAGTCTGCTATAGGGGTATTGGACTCTCTCTCCGTAGCCGACTCCCTTATCATACTATTCACTCTATTTCCCCAATTTCTACTATTTTTCCAGCCATCCACGGTGCCCTGTAGAGGCTACGAAAATCTGTCGAAGGAGACATTTGTCGAGACACCGGGTGCAGGCTGCGAATATAAAGTACCCGCCAGCGGCAGACTGAGATCACTGCCGCATCTCATATCACTGATTGGTGCTGGGGGATCCGTCCTCAGTTGTGTCTGCCAGGCTCCTCAGGGGCGACATAAATGGGAAAAGTCGAAACCGGCCGCGGACGAAATGAGGCGAATAATTTGCCGGGAGGAGTCTCGACTGATGGAAAACTGGAACAGAACACAAGAACAAGTTTTAACCACAATAGAACACAGATATTGGAATAAAAAGATTACAGGTTTTGTATCTGGGGCTGTTTTGTACATAACTGAAGGTTGGGTAACATGTGAAAAGCGAGCATCTTCAGAAAAAAAAAACGTACACAGCGCTTTCATAAAAACATTAATATTGCCTAATACGCCCAATCCCTTACAACATGTCCGTGCAGTCGTCATTTCGGATGGTGACGGAAAGCCGGCGGCCCCGTGTATGATGGAGCCTCGAGCATAAGCCTCGAGCGTCAAACCTCTGCACGTAAAAGAACCCAACACACGAGAAGAGTAGGTGTGGCCCGGTGTGCTTGGCCAAAAACGCGAGTCGTAGCTGCTTTACCTTTTTATGATACTGCACGCCCCAAACAGGCTTGACTGCTACATCTGCTTGGAGACTACGGCCAACTGGCACACTCCATTTCCTCCTGCCCATCCCACCGGAACCCCCTGACATCTTGTTCCGTCAGATCCACTTCCGGTCGTCATTTCTCACCCCCACGCCGTCGCCATGGCAACACCGGTCCAACAGGACCGACGAGTCGGCCGCATCCTCATGACATATTCATGATGACGTCGCGCCGGTGGACGCCGGGAGAAAATTGTCGCGCCGCGTCGTGCAGACAATATATAATAACCGCTGCCTGCTTGCTAACTCTCCCGGCGTTCATGTCCCAGTTCCCGCCGTCCCAATCAGCACCGGGGACGGGATAATACCAGCTCAACGCTCATCCCTTGATTGGAAGAGGGGATAAATCGCCTCCCCTCTCCGTTGCCATGGTAACGACGTAATAGACAGACGTGCGGACGGGGGGCATTAGTATCCTCGACGGCGGCGCGGTGCCACGTTAACGTTGCGCGAGATTGAGCCGTTTGGTCCGTGTCATCACCTGAGCGGACGCAACGATGAGGGCAAGTTATCGGTCAATGAAGGGAGCCGAGGGGGACGTGAAAACGTGGCGAGGGCGAGAGGTGTGCGCATGAACCTAGCACGGGGCTGCTGTTGTGGCGTTTGTGGGAGCAGAGAGGGCGTTTATACGGAGACATTACCGTAGAGAAAGCCGGGAGAGGGAGAAGGAGGTGCGGTGAGAATTCGCTTCTCGGCTGCTTGCTGTACGTGCTAGCTTGCAACAACCATGATCTCCGTACTTGTGATCGTTCGAGGCTTCTACAACGGAGCGAAAGAGGTACGCGTTTACACGTTTGTTGTTGTGTGCGAGCTGAGAGAACTAATCTGGTACAAATGTTGAATGATAAATCGCATGTGTTGTGTCGCTACTGGAGACATGTAGCTAGATTGCGGCTGTACTTTTTTTTCTTCACTGGCGGTGGGAACATTTTTCATCACGACATTATCTGAGTATGTGCTCATACTTTTTCATACGTCAGAATTTTGAGCTGTGCTCCTGTTTTGTCCCCGATGCAGAAATAGCAAAGGGCAGTCTGTGTTGTGTACCATGTGAAGGCTGGCTTGCAAGTTTGTATATCAGTGGCAAAAACAGGATATCTGAATTTACGAGTCGTAGCCCGAGGGTCAAGACTGATACATAAAAGTCCACGCACTCCCCACCTTAACCCGTCTTACATTACAGTAAAGCACGGGGGAATATAACATGATGGGCCTGTCACATTCGTTTTAAAATAAAAGGTAGTAAATGTAGTCCCATGGCTTTTTGTGAGGCCGAAAGGGCAGTGGGTTGTTATCTACTGTGTCTTGGGCATAGTATCATAGTATTGGAAGGTGGAGCCCATCCCTCTCCTTTCACCGCCTTTTTACCTCCCCAACCGAAATCAGGAACTCATTCTTACAAATGGGTGGATTAAGGAAAGTCCTGTCAAGTGCTTTTACCGAGAGCACAACATCGGTGGCATGTCAGAGGATTCTAACCCAGGATCTCTGGGTTCTGGGCCAAACACCCTAACCGCTACGCCAACACAACGTCACGACAACAGGACACATTCGTCGAGGCTTTCTTTTTAAAACCTCCACAGACCCCCTCCCCCGACATTTAAGGGCATGGATATGTCGTAGAAAACTCAACTGTTTTGTAACAGTTGTCTTAGATTCTTGTCGACATTTAGTTATTTCATAATCGAGCTGAAAATCCTTCCACAAAAATTTTTAATTCGTACGACGGGTGTGACCTCACCTATGATGGTGCAGCCACAGGCAATTTGACGAATGTAAACAAGACTTCTAATTCTTGCCACCAGGACTGAAGTGTCAAAACATCTTTCAACCTCCACTCAACCTCTCACCCCATACACCTACACACGTACTAACACTCACCACCCACACTACTACGCATTTTAAGTTCTTCTCACTTCACAGGGAGAAATATAACGTATGATCAAGAGATTACAGCACTACAATCAGCCTAACAGTAGCAGACAAGTTATTCAATTCTTTTTCGGGCATAACTAATATACGAGTATTCTTTGAAAGTGTAAGGGGTGTCTCTCTGTCTTTCATTCAATCAAACCCACGCAGAACTTTACTCATTTATACGCTCCTCTCTACATAACTTGAGTTATTTCTCGGTGGAGATCGAGCATACGTGTCTTCTTGTTGGGATTTACAGCTAACAATGCAGAAAACATGAAGGCCGATAGCATTTAGTAAGTCTTCTTTACATGTATCTACAATGTGTCAGTGCAAGGGGTGGACAGCTCAGAGCAAATGCACATCAAACCTTGCTCTGAAGAGCAACAAAACCGCCCACATACGCCATACAAGCATGAAAAGATTCGATATGATTCTGCCCCCTTTTCACAAAAGCTCAGGCATACATGTCTTCATACGTGTTACGGCATCTTAGCCTGAGTACCATCCTCCGTAGCGACCGCTGGCTCAAAACAATCGCATGCTGCCAGCGGTCACTACGGAGGATGGTACTCAGGCTAAACAGCATCTAACAAAAAATAGATGAACTGAATTACGAAAAGCATTTATCTTTTTCGCGATATAACGCTGCTTCACTCTCGGCGTGTATCCATTAGTACCCTGTGGCGTCAAGTGACACACTGATACCCATTTACTTTTTTTCTCCAAAGTATAATGTGTCATTCTTGGAGAAGCAGAAACACGCATGTCTTCATACATCCACATAATATATGATATCAGAAATGTAATAGAAGAGACCGTCTAACGTATAGCGTTACTAACTCTTTGTGCATCATCAGTGCGATGTGGCGTTAAACCACACACCGATACGCATTTACCTTTTTTCAAAGTAACACTGCTTCTTTCCTGACGAGGTAAACCATTTATATCTTCATACATATACATGTAACGTAACATGATATCTGACATTCAATGGAAAAGACTGTTTGAAGCATAACGTTACGGACTCTTTATGTATCCACCAGTACAATGTGGCGCCAAACCTTACACAGAAACACATAAACCTTTATTTTTCAAATATACATATACATACACATGTAACGTTACATGATATCAGAAATGTAACATAAGAAACTGTCTGAAGAATAGCATTACTAACTCTTTACATCAGTACAATGTGGCGCCAAACCTTACACAGAAACACATTCATCTTTTATTCAATATAACGCCGCTCCTTTCTCGGGAGACAGAACCATATACACATACGTAATAGCTGACATAAAATAAAGGCTGTCAGACGTACAGCGTTATATATCCAACAGTACAATGTGGCGCCAAACCTTACACAGAAACACATTAATCTTTTATTCAATGTAACGCTGCTCCTTTCTCGGGAGACAGAACCATACACACATACGTAATAGCTGACATAAAATAAAGGCTGTCAGACCTACAGCGTTATATATCCATCAGTACAATGTGGCGTCAAACCACACACTCAAACACTCCCACTTCACTAGGGCGACGAAATCTGACAAAGCGCTCAACGAATTTCAGAGATGAAAAAAACGACTCTTTTTACGCTCTGTGTGTTTTGCTATCTTTTCAGTCAAACTTTTACATCTTGCATGATATTCCAATTATGAATCCAAAGTTTATACAAATTCTATTTAGGTCGCAGCGAGAGCGCAGCGAGAGCGCAGCGAGAGCGCAGCGATATCGCCGTCTAGTGAAAAGGGTACCATGTACAAAATACCTGACTTATGAAATAGGCCTAGACTGTCAGACATATGGCTTTGCTAACTCATCATGTATTCCCCAGTGTAAGCCAACAGACAGCTGAATACGTCAAGCTTCGCTCTCTGGCGCGGTTCTATAAGAAATGTATCTGTCTTTATTTGCTGGTCGAGAAGACGTTCCAGTTCCGTGACAGGTCTGAATTTCCGTCATGTCTCTTCTGAAGAGGATATTGAAAGTTAAATCAAGAGAAGGGGGCTCCGTTGAAAAGAGACCAAAGCATGCAGAGATAAACTGGTGGACGTACCAACTACTAAGCATCTAGTACCATGCATGCCAGAAAAGAACAAGAAATAGACAGGTCTGAATTCTCGTCATATCTCTTCCGGAGAGGGCATAAGAGAGAGGGGCTCCGTTGAAAGACTGAGACCCAAGCATGCAGAGGTAAACTGATGGAAGTACCAACTACTAAGAATCTAGTACTATGCCAGAAAAGAGCAGGAAATAGTCATGCGTTCAAGTACACGAGTTATCGATCCAGGATTGAGGTGTTCAAACATTTGTTTTTTCCTGAAACTATCGTAGAGTGGAACTCGTTGCCACCAGGTACACTAGTGTCCTCATTAGACAGCTAGATGTGCAAAAGGTATTTCGGTGCGACAAGTTATTTGGGTAATATAACTAGCTACCTCCGCGCCGCGTACCTGCGAAGCTGCTGTGTTACGCCGAAGGGCGGTTATATCAGCTATACAGATACAGAGATACAGAAGCTAGTGCAAAGCTGGTGTTCTTATAGTACTAATCTAATAACAATAACTGGATAATCATTAAGATAGACCAGGTCATGGAATACTTATACAGTACCTCATCCGATTGTTGAAAAGTCCTCCACAAAACCGTTCTAATGCGATCGGCCACTGTTAACTGCCCAACAAACACAGGTCGCCAGGAAAGCGTGTTCTGACGTAACACAAACACCTTTTGACGTTCTAAGACGTTCTAGAACGCCTCCTTAACAGGTTTTGGCGCAACGGCGTCGCCAACAATTATTAGTGCGATTGTCACATAATAGAATATCTTTGACTACTATGACATCATAAATATCTTTGCTATGCCTCATGTATCACCGTAACGCCATGACCTTACACGAGTGTTGATGTACGTGAGAGGGGGTGACGACACCTAGGGCACGAGCCAAAGACCTTATTAGGGGGAAGTGTGAATACTGTGACACCCGCGGACCATGATCACTCTAGCTGTCATTGCACGAGCACTGTACGAAGGACGGAAGAAGGTAGGGCACGCGTGATCTGTTTGATTAATCAAGTGGCGACGCAGTAACATTCTTAGTAGGTCGCCGCACGGTTTTGATGTAGAATTTTCAAGCAGGCAGTGAAAGAACCAACTGCCGACAAGGACAAGACAGCCTTTTTGGTAGCAAGACAGATTTGCACGACTCATGCACGACTAGCCCAAGAATGTCACCGCCGCCCAAGAATTTCACCGCCCCTTACCTTGGAAACGAGGAAATTATTCCGGAGGGACGCATGGTTCTTTCTTAGGGAGGTAATCATGATAATGTTATTGTTGTGCTGAATACGCAGCACAGATCTAGATTTATTACTACAATTACCCTGTGAACAGCACAAGCTGTTTTATTAGTCTGATATCCCTAGGCAATTTTCTACCGTGAATAATGCTACGGTCACATTTCCAAACCGGGGCCCGGCCGGCGAGTTTGCGGGAACGGAATATGAAAGTGTATGCCAAGAAATGTACACAAATTATGCTCATGATTGATATTTTCAATGTTTGTGTGCCTTGTTGTCTTTTATGTCATACCTTTCGTTCCCGCAAACTGCCCGGCCGGGCCCCGGTTTGGAAATGTGACCGTAGCATAAGTTATCGTGCACAACTGATTCTTAGTTAGTCTGTTTCTCCAGCATTCAGAATATGCTAGCCTACGCCTGGTCTACTTACGGTGTTACGGGTCGTAGAATTTAGCAAAAAGGGAACTAATTGGCCAGGACTAGGCAGGAGAGTCCGCGGGAATGTTACCCCTTGTCCTGCTGGACCCACAACAATCCCTTTCGTGTCCAAACTTCCTGGCGAATATTTTCTCTTTCACCAGCGTAGTCAGCCTGGTAGAGCCTACAAATAATCATGATCATGTTATCCTAGAGCTACATACACAGAGATGTATCACTTTAATCACCTTGTGAACAGCACAAGCTGGTTTTACTGGGCTGATATCCCTGGTCTAATTTTCCACCGTAAGTTACTGTGCACAATTGTTTCCGAGTCAATCTGTTGTTTCTCAGACAGGCGGAATACGCTAGCCTCTACCAGGCCTTCCTACGGGGGTAGGCATCGTAGAATTTGGCAAACAGAAAGGATAAGTGACCAATGATGATAATTATATCAAAAAGGGAGATGATTGGCCAGGAAACCCTGGCACACTATTTCCATGACCAGCGTAGTCAGTCTAGTAGAGACTAAAAATATGAGTACTAGAAACTGTCGTACAGGCAAGAAAACTTGTCTCGTAAAACCTTCCTGACCTATCGACCTCGACCTAACACATCTTGACTCCAAACAAACCTTCTCAGCATCGAGAAGATTGATTTGTTGATCAATACAGGGACAATTACTAGTCTGTAATCTTCCAATTTATCGGACCTTTATCCCTGCCTGGATTGCATGTTTATATTCCGTTAATGGGGGTAATATTGATTTGTAGACTACATATATATGTCATGGCAGCGCGGCACTTTCTGATGTTGTCGACGTGTTTTTTTGTGAAATTGGCTTTGCTGTAAGCAAGGTTTTTCGAGATTTGTGCTTCTCGCGTCTTGCTTTTTTTCTGAATTTTAAGCCAATAAATGTCAAAGCTATAGTTTATTAGGACTGCAGCCAAACCAGTGCTGATGTCCACTCGATCATTGTGGTCACTTTTTGCTGGTTCCTTTCCACTAGGACAGCGCTCTCGCCGCGCGCTCTCTGTGACCTAAAATTCAACAGAGCGCTCAACGAATTTTATAGATCAAAAAACGAATCTTTTTACGCTTTGTGTGTGTGTTTTTTCTTTTCAGCCGTACCTTTACATGTACTACGAAGTATCAGAAAGATGCGATACGTTGTAAATAGATTTTAGGATCAAACCGAGAACGTAGAACCAAAACAGCACATCAACCTCTCCGAAAAAGAAGACGAACACGCAGTAAAAACTGTCTGCTGCCCGAGGGTTTATTCCACGGACAAATCTCCAGTCCGACCCTCCGTTGTGATGTCGGTAAAGCCAGGTCTAGGTTTTCCCGCTTGATGTAATCAATCTGTCGCCTTCTGTACAGGGTTGACACGGAATGACGCACAACTTGTTTTGACGGTTAAACGCACAGTATATCTTACATCCTCAGCCTCTACAAGGGCTGGTGTGTGTCACAGCTCACTGACATGCATCGTGATTTTTTGTGTGGTACTGTACTGTATGATTGTCAGCATCGTCTTAGACGTTCTGGCCACGTCAAGATGTTTCGTGGCGTAGTTGATAAGGGTTTAAGCATTTTGACTCGAGTTCAATCCCAACACTTTATGTTTTGATAACGATACTGTCGTCCATTTGTAATTGAAATGTTGCTGTTTTACGTTCTTGCTTCCTCTTAGTGAGTATCGGTCAGGAGATGCCTCCTTTTCAAATCGATTATATAATCGTGTGAACCCCCCAAAGTTATGAAACGCTTTGAGAAATGGTATCGACTGTAAGTGATATGGCGACGACCGTTTCAAACGGCGATGATCGTTTCAAAATGGTTTCGGCCGTTTCAAATGGTGTCATGTCGACCGTTTCAAAAGGCGACGACCGTTTCAAATGGCGACGACCGTTTCAAATGGCGACGACCGTTTTAAGGGCGACGACCGTTTCAAATAGCGACGACCATTTAGGAGACGGACACGCGTGTCGCAGGGATGCTCCCGGAAGACTCCAACCAGCGCCATCCACTATTTCTAATCCATTAACACTAACATTGACGAACCGCGAGGTTGTGTGAACTTGCACGTCGCCCACATGTGCACCGCTTGTCCAGACCACATGAACTAAAGTAGTGGCTTATAGGACGAAGTCTCTTTGCCGTATTGTTTCAGCAATCGGCGGTATATTCTTATATTCTTATATATCTCACGGTCTGTCAACTCTGTGTCTTCATGAGATGCGAACAGGAGTTAGAATAAGACGGATACCTAGCCATATATGCATCCTCCTTAGTAGAAGCTGGCTCAATATTTTCGCGTCCGTGGTAGCGGTTACTATGGAGGATGGCATAACCGACTACTAGTATACAGGTACATAGAAGCGATCACTCGGAGAAGCGAACAGGAGCTAAAATAGATGGATGCCAGGCTCTCTTCGAGTTCCTATCTATAGCAGAGTCCTGAATGACCCTTTCAGTCGACCCTAACGGGGTGGCGCCGAGAGAACCGTAGATACGAGGCGGTACTGCAAACAAGATGGTGCGATACTCGTTGTGTCCTGGGCTGGCCCTAATGGCGTTACGTCATAGACTGTCCCCTAGGGCTGTAACGTCATGATTTATGTCATACCTTTGGGCGATATAACTTTGGTTATCACACAGATTTTACATGGGCTTCCATAGACTACTTAGAATGCATTTCGCATGTGCTGGTTGCGCCGCTGTAGAAAATTCGAATTCCGGGTTCGGAGGTTGGAATCAGTGTTGTTATAATTTTTCTGTTCGAGGATACACGATGGTGCGATACTCGGTTTGTCCTGGGCTGGCCCTAATGATGTACGTCATGGACCGTATCCTAAGGCTATAGCGCAGATTTATCAACGACGTACAGAGTGGGGGAAATATCTATATATCAATGATTTATTTGAGCAAAAATACAACAATGGCAGGCAATAGGCTGGATTGGTGTTAGGAAATTACGGCACGTTAAAATAGTATCATAGAGCAAAGAAATTTTAGCAGTTAAAAGAGCATCTATACAGTGTAACGTTGAATAGCGGAGAATCTTTCTAATCTAAAGCACGTACACGTGAGACAGGACAGTGTCCCTCACTGTGGGTGGGTGACAGTAATATAAGTATTAAAGCACCATCATTATTTTATATAGCTACTGCTGCTGCTTTGACTTATTTTGCAGCAAAAACATGCACTCCTACCAAAAAGGTGAAAACTGGAATAACACTGGAATAACATCTGTACCATCTTTGATTTGATAATCTCAAATTTGAGATCCTCTCGAAAACATAAGATACCAGATGTTACGTTTAGGTACGCAGTACTATATAATAACGACAACCTATCTTCCTGAGTACCTATGCCAGTGCTGCTAGCCTGCTATCGTGGTGCTCATGCATCTCTGTTCAAGGCCATTATATCAGCCTCTTTCAATGACAGTTCAGTGACCTCTTTTGCATCCATTGGTTGTTCGGTAGTTTGGCTTTCGTCACTGTTGCCATGGTGACAGACTTTTTTTATGAAACAACAGGAAGTCTCGGGGTTACCCTTTTCAGTCGTGTTCTTTCTTGTTTTCAACTCTTAAAGAATTCACGGAAGTCTGTAGCTCACCCTGTATTGATGTATTCAATATTTCAACACAATACATATTCTATGACGGAAGGTTGCTATCTCGTTAGTATATTGCAACGTGTTTCAACTTTTAAAGACGCTATGGAAGTTTGTAGCTCGCCATGTATAGCTGAATCATTTGATGTTTTCGATTTTTCAACACAATACATATTCTAGGGCGGAAGGTTTCTATCTCGTTAGTATATAGCAACGTGCTTTGATTTTTTCAACCCATTCAGACAGTAAAAATTGATCATAACAGGAAGCGTATCCTTGTCCTAATTTACAGTTTTCTTTGATGTTTCAAATTATACAAGATGTAATATTGACAGGAAGACAGCTGCTGTTGTGACGTCATTCACTCTAATGCTTTGGCCCCATTTCCAAAGCGTGGCCCCGGCCGGGCAGCTTGTGGGAACGAAATATATTATATTAAAAGACATCAAAAGAGACAAAACGTAGAAAAATTAGGCCTAACCATATATTGTGTATTCTCTTGGTATACATTTTTTACTTTTCGTTTTCGCAAACAGCCCGGCCGGGCCCCGGATTAGAAATGGCACTAAAGCATCTGACTGGACTGCGCCTGATATGGCTACGGTCACATTTCCAAACCGGGACCCGGCCGGGCTCCTTGCGAGAACGAAGAATAAAAGTGTATATCAATAGATATACACAGATCATACTTAGGAATATGTATGTTTTGTGTGTTTTGCTGTCTTTTATATCATATTTTTCGTTCCCACAAACTACCCGACCGGGTGCCGGTTTGAAAATGTGACCGTAGCATATAATAGCGCTACGAAATTACGCCAAATTTTCGCAACTTTTCCCTTGCAGTCACACTGACGTGCGACGCACCGGTCACAAACGTGACCTCTACAAACGAAATGGCCGCGCCAGGAATGTCACATTCTCAGTTTCGACTCTAAATTGATAGAAGGTAACCTCATTGGAAATCACAGTGTTGCTAATGGATCAAAATCCAATGTACAATGATTGAAAGTCATCAAAAAGAGATGCAGTGATTGTGCCGTTTTGCACCCATTTGCGAATGCCTTTCGCAATTTGACGCAGTCCATTGAGATACTTATTCATAGATTTGTGCATTTCACTTTAACTAGGGACCATGGCTTACCCTATATGGCAACGCTTCCTTCTTATTTCAAAAAGATGACAATTGTTTCATGACGGTAAAGCCCCCCCTCTCACTGGACCCGCGGCACGCTGGCAGCGTCGCTGCGGCCGATCGAATTGACAAAGCACTCAACGAATTTCATCGACAAAAACGAATCTTTTTAAGCTCTGTGTGTTTTGTTGTCATTTTGGTCATACTTGTACCTTTTGAATGATATTCCCATTATAAAGTCAAGGGTAGCACAAATGCAGTTTAGGACGCAGCGACGCCAAAAGCGTGCTGCGAGTCCAGTGAGAGGGGGACTTAAGCCTAGAGCCATTCCTGTTATTTCCTTACTTTCCTGGACGTTACTGGATTATAAATTATTCATTTTTCGTCTGTCTTTGATGATGTTTTACAAAATTTGGTTGATATCTTAGAAAATAAAATCCGCTTCTGTGGTTGATCCCCACTTTAAACTGGATCATGTTATAAAGACAAGCCTCCTGCTTGACAATAGACCTCATGCGACATAGACCTGTTGCCAGGACTTATGCGACAAAAATTTTGTTTTTTAGAAAATAACATCCACTTCTGGGGTTGAGCCCCACTTTAAAGTGGGTCATATAATAACAAAAAAACTCCTGCTTAACTGCTTAGTCCTGTTTCCAGGATATATTTTAATGAGGTCTATTCGCAAATAACATCCGTTTGAAATTTGATCATACAATAACGAAAGGCCACCTGCTTGACTATTCAGTCGACTAGTCTAATTTCTAGGATCTAGGACTTATGTCCGGAAGGCAGCAATTTCCGGTCTTTGATGTGAGTCCTTTGATGTGTTACATTTATGCAGGCCATGTAGTAAGGTAACCGTTTAAAAGCTTGAAGTTGCCATCTCGCCCCCATATATCTGTAGTTGTCATTTTGTCTCATTCTCTTAGCAACAAAATACAAAGACTTCCGCCCGACATTTACTTTTTGACAGCAAGTTCAGGTCTTTGATGTAATCAATTTGTTAAGGCCGCTCTATTACCTTTCAATAACAGGAAGTTGCCATCTCGCCCCAATATATCTGTCGTTGTCATTTGGCCTCATTGTGTCACCCAGCAACAAAATGCACAGCCTTCTGCAGAACAGTTTGACAACAACGTCAGGTCTTTGATGTAATCAATTAATGAAGACCGCTATATTCTACCTTTCCATAACAGGAAGTTGCTAGTTCGCCCCCATATATCTGTCGTTGTCATTTGGCCTCGTTCATGTCACACAGCAACAAAATGCATAGCCTTCTGCCGGACAGTTTGACAGCAACTTCGGGTCTTTTATGTAATTTTAATCAATTTATAAAGGCCGCTCATAATACCTTTCAATAAAAGGAAGTTGCAAGCTGCCCCCATATAGGTCTAGTCGTCATCTGGTCTCATTCATATCGCTAAGCAACAGAATACAAGCCATGCAAAACAAGGCATTAGTTACTGCACCTGGTAGAGAGGATACATATAGACTACAACACGGGGTATTCTGTATCACCCTCGGTCCCAGCCCTCCCGCGGGTAGGATCGCCCGACGGCCGTAGGGCGATCCTACCCGCGGGAGGGCTGGGACCGAGGGTGATACGGAATACACCGTGTTGTATTTTATTTATGTCATACCCACCCGAGAAAACACACATTTTTGTGGGAGGTTTGTGTCCTCGAACAAAAAGCTGTAACAACATTGATTCCAACTTCCGAATCCGGTATTAGAATTTTCGACGGCGGCGCAACCGACGCGCTCGAAAGGCATTCGAAATATTCTATGGAAGCCCGTGTGATACAACTCTAGAACCTCATGTGATACTGATAGTTATCAGACGGTCCAAAACACCCGTATCAGGCCCAGGCATGACATAAGATCGCGTACGTGTAATGTGGCATTTTATCAATTTGTAGGACGCCGCATGTTTCCGTGTGTGAATGAAGGGCAAGCTTGATTGCAGATGTAGGATCTGGCTCAGTGTTTTGGTCGTGTTTTGATGAGTTTGATGGCCAGTGGTCCTCCCGCGTTTTTCTTCCAAGAGGGACAGCGCTGAAAACAGTATGGCGTCCAAGATACTTATATGACAAGTGGGTATCCCACTGGATCGCCAAATGAAATTTAGCAAGGAAATTGCGCCAAATTTTCGCAAATTTTCCCTTGCGGTCACACTGACGTGCGACGCACGGGTAAAATACGTGACCGCTACAAACAAAATGGCTGCGCCCGGAATGTTATATTCTATTTCGGCGCCAAGTCAGATACAAAATATTAAATTGTTGTTGTTATGTTTTCAAATTTCAGGCGACAAATTGGCGTCGGGTTGGCGCCACTTTGCGCAGTCCAGTGCCAAACCCGCTTGAGTAGCTGCGTACGCAACATGGCCCGCGTTAACTAATGTCACCACTCCAGTATCGAAGCCGTGCCTTGATGGTGAAGCACAAGAGGCGAGTAGAAACAGACTCCTGGCTCCCGGGGATCGAACCCGGGCCCACCAGCGCGCAAACCGCTAGGCTAAGAGGTACGGACCGGTTAGATTGGTCAATTAGCGGCGCTTGAACCCCTGAATCACTGTTACAATGATGACGTTTTCATGTCAAAAGACAGAAACTCGGCGGGCGCACTCGGTATGCGTGGTGTACCCCTTCATGGGATCAAACGGAAACCTCGCTAATGAAATGCCCTCCTACTACTTTGATCCCACTAAAGGGGACTTGGCCTGGTGTAGGGGTAATATCCCTGAGGATTGATCAGCCGTAAGTTTAAAGCAAGGATTGCCATCGACTTAATTGGAGCGGGGGTGGTCTGAAAACATCATTTTGCCCATCAGAAGAACTCCGAGGCTGCTGCGTTTTTATCAGCAAACGGGGCACTGAAAGAACTTCAAATGTCAGTGTGTGAACGTTTCATCGTGTTTGTTCTGAGCTAAAGGTTGATCTGTGGCCTTGGAATATATGCTGGGGGGGGGGGGGGGAGCGTGATGACCAAGATGACTATGCATATGTTTTGGATAGGAAGGTCGCAACACTAGTTTTCTTGTCATTGAAGAAAATTGAAGAACAGAATAGGATAGACGAGAATACAATAGAACATAGAACAGAGCATATAACAGAACATAGAACAGGATAGAATAGAATGAAATAGAATATAGAATATAGAACATAGACTAGAACATGGTTCTGTAATTTATTGCCATACAATCAGATAACATATGGCAAACCGGAAATGCTTCAAACCATGAGAATGACTATCTTAGCTAGCTAACAGTTCTAAAAGTCAACTTAGAGCTACCTAATGTCAATTGATGATTATTACAACGATGCGACATTATATACGATAGTTGCGTTAAGTTCTAGATAATGTGGTCGCGCCTTTACAACGATGGGGTAAGAGCTAATCATAAACCGAATGACTTGAATTACACCTACTAATCCTACTCCTAAGGATAATCCTGCTTTAGCCGGACAGTAATTAGTGAGTCCTATCGCGTCCACAACCCCTCGCGAAAGTTAAGAGACTTGCCACAAAGATTTTTCGCTCAGCGAGCTAAAGACGATATCAAGACAGGAAATGTCTTAAGAGACTGTGGCCGAGACAGGCTGGTAGAACGCTTCAGTGATGCGGAAAGGCATTGCGTTAAGGGCCGTGTGTATTTCGGGCAAGTCGTGCCGAAAATGCTCACTTCCTAACAAGTTTCTCATGTCGCGGCTTCTCAGCCAGAAATCCGGAGGGACTTTTTGAGTGTTCTTTGTTCTATTCCCGGCGTTTTATTCCGGACGAACGTGGAAGGGTATGCAAATTTTTCAATAAGGTATCGTTGAAGCGCTTTTTCGTCGGCGTTTATATCAAACAACACTATCTTATGATAGCTGGTACAGCATGTGTGACGGTCGTCAGGAAACACCATCAGCAAACGACTTGAAATGACGCCTGAATACGCTAGATTCATGCATGTAAATTTGTTCCACAATGCAAACTAACGTGGAAATATTTCACACTAGTCCGTTCCTATTCGAGTTTAGTATGCATTGTTACGATGATAATATGAAATCTTTCAGGTACTTTTTAAAGGCCCAAAAAAGTGGAAATAAAAAATGTCTGTCCTCTCAGCAAATAATTTGAGGAGAGGACAGAAGAGACTACTCTCCAAGCTGAGGAGTGGGTCCGGCCGGTTTTGATGTGTTTTAGGCGTTTTTGTGGGGCTTTCTACTTTGTGATTTTTAGAAATCTCACCAACAGAAACAAATTTGACAAAGTAGAAACCCCGACAAAAACGCCTAAAACACATTAGAAACCAGCCGGACCCACTCCTCAGCTTGGAGGGTAAAAAGAGACTCGGGAGCTATAATAGGTTTGGATCCAGGCTACGTGAAGTGATCTTTTGTTGTCTTGGCGAATGCCCAAAGGACGTAATTACCTTCGAGGCACCGGCTGTAACAGTAACGCTTTTGTGTTGAGCTATTCAATTAAGTCTTATCGTCCCAGCCACAGACTGTTAAGTGATGTCTAATTATTAAACCTAGCGTGACGGTAGGGTATCCATGGGGAATGGAACATGCTGCGGGGCATTTATAAACCCACCTATCACTCTGTGGGATATACATACGCATGAAATTAATCAATAAACATTTCGCTTCCATCTTTTTGCAACAGGGAGAGAGGAATGTGTCATTATGAACACTTTCAGACCATGACACTTTTAGGACTCTTTTTTTCTGGTCGACGACGCGTCAATATTCTTCTAGTTTTGACATGCAGACAACTGTTGTCAAGTAGTATATGTAATGTTGTATACAAATCTGTGTGCAGTGTATCATATGCATGCTATATGTTTATTTGCAATTTGCAATGAAGCTGTATTGTAATATGCGGCTTCCATTTGGTATGGTGAGGTCCTGTTTGTGTTATAACTTAATTTTCATAACTTACTCATAGTTATAACTTGGCCACCCAAATAGTCTGCCGGATACTGTATAAAACACTTCATATTCTTAAACAACCATGTCCTTTTCTCTATCATTTTGTAGGTTCAAAAGTTACAAAGAAAGCGGAAGACGCGCATAGTGGGCGTGGCAGAGCTGGGAGGTTCGGACCCGTCCCCCAGACAGACCAGCAGCGAGATCTGGCGGTGCGCGAAGTTCTCCGATGTGGACGGCGAAAGTCCGAAACTGAGTAAGTTTGAAAATTTCTTTTAGCATATTACAGTCCGCACAAGCAAGCAACAACGCAAAATACAATTTAGTAACACAAGTATGATACTAATATGATATGATAAAAGAAATTAGATAGGTATGAAAGATGAGGTAGGTCCATTTCACGAAGGACGGAAACGATACAAGCACCCTGGCACATTTGACCCGTTGATGAAGTCACGTGTCCGTAAGGTCACGTGCATATCCTTGAATATTATGTCATTCTGCTGATGAAAGATATAGAGTAAATTTTAAAAAAAGTTAGTTTTACGTAGAGATACAAGTTGAGTTTTCTTGCACAGGCTGTTGCCTATACCATTTCCATTAGTCAGGTCTTTACTAGCTTATGGCACGGTCCCATTTCTAATCGGGGCCCGGCCGGGCTGTTTGCGAAAACGAAAAAAAAATGCCTATCAAGAAAATACTCAATATATGGTTAGGAGTAACGTTTTGTGTCTTTTGCTGTCTTTTATATCGTATTTATCGTTCCCAAAAGCTGCCCGACCGGGCCACGCTTTGGAAATGGGACCGCAGCATGACTCGGTTCAAACTCCTTCGTTTATGAGATGCCTCACTACCTACTTTCATTTGTCTGACGAGAACGATATCAAATTGCAGGGAAAAGCATGATTTGACCATTTATCGGTTGGAATTAGGATTTAATGGAAAGAGCAATAATGTGTCAGAAGGCAATCAACGTCCTTCCACTTTAATCCCTGTCACTATGCATGCTACATGCAGTTGCACTTTTATTCGAAGCACGTAACGTAACGGATCCAAAACGATTATTCTCTTTTTCTTCATCTAGGTCAGTGTGCAATCATGGTCACATGCTTTCATGTTTTTTATGGAGCAAAAGTGGGTACCTAAAAGCCCTCGGTGTTTTATCAGCAAATGACTACTTTGATGCATGAACCTAGTTGTAACGTTGTTTATTCTGTGTGATCTTCTTTTTCATCTTCCAAATCGAAATTTGTTTTCTGAAGAGAGCGAATACTGTCGGCCATTTTGGTGTCCCTATTTGCATCTCAGTGAATCGTCGCTCAGATTGATGCCGCGGAGCTCAGGCGCACGACAGCGATTATGTGTTTGAAATATCCTCCAGTTCTCTGCTCTTTAATATTTAGAACGCTTTAATAATATAATGGCGGTGAGTTATCAGAAGATCTTTGAATGTCTGAGAGCCATTGAGCTACAATTCACTTAATGCAACTTGAAACACCAATATGGATGGCATGCGACATGACCTCTAACCTTTCACCTTAAATATTTGTTTCTTTGCTCAGGAAAAACGTCGAGTGAACCGGACTGTCTGAACGTTGTCACTCCATTCGAGCCCTTCCCCAACAAGCACGATTTCACAAGGCTCCCTGGAGAGGACAACACGAACCCCAACAACAACAGGATCCAGACGGTGTTGGACACAAACGGTTGCCATAACAACAGTTGCCATGAACACCCGCCAGGCCACGCCCGGTTGAGAAACATTCGCTCTGCTTGGGCGGACGGGGTCGGGGTGAGGGACAGGGACGTGGGAACCGCAGTAGCGCGTTCTATACCGGACAACAGAGTCATGGTGACGAGGTGACCTGCTGTGGGTTGGAACTGGAGCGATTTGCAGACTTCTCAAACTATAATTCATCTTCACTTGACTGAACCTTACTGAAGCGACGGGATGATTCTTAATTCTGACGAGGCGCCCATCATCATTTCTCAGCCTTCTCTACAGCCTACTGTACTTACTCCTGGCAATTGAGCCCACATGGGACACTTACTACTGGTGCCTAGCAGCTTTCAGCCAACCAGATATCATAACTTCTTGTATTCAATATCATGTTTTTTTTTGTCAAGCTGCCTCAGATTCTGCTAAGAAGTGGACACTGGTTGGTTGGAAACTTGGTCGTGTCAAACAATGTCGACCCAAACTGACGAACATTTACAATGCGACGTGTTCGTAACCCGCTCATGTACGTATAAGACGATAAGCTGTAGGGAAAACTGGGTATGTGAAGATGTACATGTACAGATGGCGCCAACGCTAATCAAGGGCAGTACAGAATGTCCTTGGTCCGATATATTGTCTCTTATCGTATATCCGAAATTCATTAATAACTCCTTGCAGGATGAGGAGGACGACTACTATCGATTTCAAGATTAACCAGTTTCTATGAAACGTTACAATTCTCATCAGACAAAGTGCTTTGAAACAGCCAAATGGATGACACCATGTTCGTTATGCAAAATAAAGCAATGGAAAGTGATATGTGCGTGTGTCTTCACTTGATCTCTCTCGCCGCATTGGCAAAGGTTACCAGTTGAGTTGACTGCAGGTCAACGCAGAATCTGGTTGTATTACCATGCTCATGGACGGTACTTAAATAACCCATGATCATCACCATCCACTCTCTTCTGCATCTACACTCGGTGTGAGGTCCCATTGGCTCTCAGAAGCATTCTTGCAGTTTTAAGAGGACCTGTGCCTCTGAGGTCTGTGTCTATCACCTGTAATAGACAGACCAACAGGTGATAGGCAGGCGCCAAGCGTAAAGGTGTCACTGAAAGGTGTCACGAATATGGCTTCTTTAAAACCCCTGACGCATTGAAGCTTATCACAAGATCCATAGATCATTTCAAACTGGTTTAAGCTACTGCAGAGAGCGCTTTCTGTCAGTATAAGATAGCGAATTTTTATGACTCGCCTGTTGCGATACGTATGGAGGAAACTTAAGTCTAAAGCTTGTCTTCCGAGAATCTAGTCTGAGGAGAGGTTTTGCCTGAATCCGTGCGTGACAAATGGCTCCTCAAATCGTGCATATCTCCCACCAACGGCTCAGTTATATCACAGAGTATCTCATATCCCCTGGGACCACCATAGACCTTGGCCTCACATGTGCATGTTTCTCTACGGGGACGTTATGAATGATGTAGTGATCATTCTTCCCTTACAGGCCTGAGCCAAACTAGATTATTATCTTAGCGCTTTGGCCCGAACGCAATGGTTTTCACCTGGGGGGTTGCAAGGCTCATTGGATCTGCGTGAAGGACGGGAGAACAAAGCCTGCTGGCGTTCGCAAAAGAACCTTATCATGGCATCAGTATCCATTTGGACTAGTGGTATGCATTACCTCTAGATCTGGGCTCGCCTCATCTATTGGATCTGGGCGCCTTTAACCATTATGCCTGAAGCGAGTATATTCCAGTCCAAGGACGTGACCAAATAGCTTTCCTTTCGATGCAAGGTTACTGCACTAGAATTGAGCATGAGATGACAGCGTGAGATTATGCTGCTCAGCTCCCAGCGTATGGCAACATTCCCAGGCGAAGGATCATTATACTAACGCCGAGATGAAGGGATCACCCGTAAACATCTTTATCTACCTCTAAACGACACATTTTCGTTGGTATCTTACTGTCAAAATCCAGAGTGATAACTGAAGGTTCCTCTTATATTCACCAAATGAATGCCTACGTTTTGAATCTCTTTAGTATTGAAATCATATATAGTTTTCAGCCACTAATTACCGCACATACTCTTTCATCGCCATAGCACTAACGACTTGATGTACGCATTACGCAAACACATCATCTGCCAAAGCAGCTGATATACAAGTTTGCAGTAATATTTATTAGCTATCAAACAAGCTAATTCAAATCTTACAACATTCTATCAAACATATTTGTTAAAAAAATCTACAGTGTTGAGTTTGATGTTACTAGCTGTGGATGCTGGCACACTAAACGAGTCCTCATTTTGGTCTCATAAAACTTGTAGTAGAGTACGCTGACTAAAATATTTTGCGAGTTGTGGAGCTCTCATATACATTCATTGATCTACTAAAGTATTCATTTCATCTCAATGCAACTGAGTTGCCCCTTCAACTCGATTTCCAAGAGGGCCCAATATTTACAGGATATCACATGTTACATTCAGTGTGGTGGAGACAAACATGGACCTTCATGATCAGGTGCAGCAGAAGAAATAAAATCCAATTATGCCAAGATTGAATCATTGTCCTTAACCTAACGTCTTAGCCGTTTTAATATCAAAATCAATGAAGTTCAACTAATGCATGTTTTGGACAGAATATAAAACCAATTTGCTAGTGGTCGTGGTGTTAATCTTAAGTTGATATCAGCGATTTCGAATGCTATGACACAACGTGAGTCCACATTCTGCCCAGCCACCATAACTCTTTCATGGTGCAGAGCGAGAATGTTCAAACATAACACGGACGACTGTGCTTAAAAGGAAGAGGTCAGGGGTTTTGATGTGTCCATTATTGGAACACTCCGGGCCATAGAAGGCGACTAGACAAATGTGTGCCCAGATGCCCTTCTTCTCAACAACCATTACAAAGTTTTTTGGGTGAGGATTTCCTTGCCTTTTCAAGACCGTTGCTACGAGACCCTTGACACAAGTTTGCACTTAACATTCTTTTACGGCTCTTGTGGGCAAATGTGCAAATGCTGGCACATAAGCGCAGCAAACCCGTGTGTGCTTTTGGTACATTTTGGACGGACTAGCTCAGAAGAGGCTTGGTGAGTGTAAATCCACCGTCAAGTCGTGTGAATTGCCTTTCCCAAGGGCACAAACGTTGGGGCATGCATGGCGAGTTTCGAACCCGGGACTTATTGGTTTCGCCACACAGACGCCACTGTGCACTTAGCAGGCAGAAGTAAATGAAACTTTTTATTCCTCTTAAAGTAAAAATTCATCTGTGACGCCGTGAAAGATCCTGTGCATATATGTGTATCAATTTCGATGCTGAAAGAAGAAGCTGGTGTGTTACGCCGAATGACGGTTATACCGGCTATATAGATACAGATAGAGATACAAAACGTCGACAAGAATACACATACTTATTGAGAAAGTAAGACTAAGAGAGAAAATCGTCTTCGCGATCGGTAACAATTGAGAATTTTCGCGACTTCGCGAAACTTCCGACCAATCTATACGAATCGAAACATATGATATCTAATGTACGTATTATACCTCTTAGGTAATATTTCAGTGCCAGAAACCCGTCGACAGGGGCACTTTAGAGACTAGGAACAAATTGGCATGGAGAGACATGCGCGCATGGCGCCCCAGTGTGAGGAAGACTCGCCGGTGTGTGTTATCGCGAGAGCCAGGTGGAGGAGTGGAGAAAGACGAGTAGCCTCTACCAGGCTCCGTGGAGGGCTGGAAAAATACATGTAACGTTAGTATAAATTGGCCAAATAGAGTGTATAGTATACTTCGGGAGTCGGCTAGGATGGCAGCCGTAGCCGACTCCCTTATCATACTATACACTCTATTTGGCCAATTTCTACTATCTTTCCAGCCATCCGCGGAGCCTGGTAGAGGCTAACAGACGAAGTCTATTCGGCAAGATGGAATGTCCTCCAACTCCTACAGGACACAACATAAAAGCGGTGTATATCTGTTCAGTTTCTGTGGAGTGGTATATGATGTTATGTGTAGCTTGTGGGCTTGAGCTAGATAGTTCAGTAGATAAAGTGGTAAAAGTGGGGATAAAAGTGGGAAAAAGACCGTCAAATTGCAGGTCTTTTCGGAAATGGGGAAATCACAAATGGCTAGCAAAGAAGTTGAAACCGCAACTATCTAAAATCAGAAATGACAAAATTCAAGACTTTTTACAAACAGGAAATCGGATATTGGGTAATAAAGGCAATGTTCCCTTCCCATTTTAGCAATAGCTGTGGTGGAGTGTGCATTCCCTGTAAAAAGTCACTTTCTGAAGGGCTAACACGTCGAAACTTCACTTGTATTTTGTGAAACAAGAAGACATGGAGCTAGCGTGACGTGTTTGTTGTCTGTTTTTTTTTCTAATTTTTTTGTTTTTTGTTGTTGTTAATAGACTACGTGTTCAGGTCACTATATCATCACGACTGGTTTAGAAAGGTCACGTCATATTTCCTTACACAGCTGCGCCCTCTAGCGATATTCTCACTAACTTCCTTCGTATAATCAGTACTGCTTTGCTAAAATTCCAAGTGGATGCATTGCTACAAATCGTCTTTCATGGATCTGCAAGCATTGCCTTTAAGGTCGCTAGTCTGTTTCAGTCAAACCGTTCTTATTTGAGAGTGACAGCAGTGGCAGAAATACTATGGCTTCTTCACATCGGACGACAAAACGCAATTTAATCTGTCCGACCCACAGCCTGCAATCAAGAAATTAAAAAGGAGTGCGGAATATTTTTTCTCATTCACGATTGGTCTGGGGCGAAAAAAAGCAATCATCTACCTGTCTTGAAAACAACTTCGTACCAGCGTTTTGGAAGACAATCAGGATTTCGCCAGTCCTGACGGGAAGGCCTAACAGAAAACGCTGCAACAGAGCAGAAAAATATCTCCACACTTCTTCTCACTCTTGTTTCCTGGCGGGATTGTTGTCACTCAACAACATCAGGTACCTATGAAGAAGCGGAATCGGCTTCTGACTGGAGTACTGCTTCTCACCGCTGTAAGTAGCCGATGTAGGTGGCGCTTTTGCGGTGAGAAGCGCCACCTACTTCGGCTACTTATAGCGGTGAGAAGCAGTACTCCAGTCAGAAGCTCTGAAGAAGGTGTCTGATAGACATCGAAACGTCAGCAGGTGAGATTACCTGGTTGTGTAAAAAGAATCTCCTATATCCTGATCTAAGCTTACTTCATGACCATGGATTAGAAAGGAGGATGCTGGAGGACGAGCTTTGCTTTTGCTCCAACTCTTTAGATTATGGTACTAGATAGATAAACTATATATACTGTATATATATTTCATTTCCCTTAACATATGCAAAGAATAGCCATAGGTGCATGTGTAAATATGACAACGAGAGAGTCTTTGAGCTGTTCACATCCAGATCTATTTCAGATAAACAATTTATTTTACATGTGCTTTGCATTCTGTAGTGCTGATGTCACGAAGCAGTCTCCGCAATTGCGCAAGACAAAGGCTTGCCAATATACTCACTTTGGTGCAGTTTGTAAAGAAACCAGTAGGTGTCGAAGCATTCTTAAGTGCTGTGCCATTAAAATAATGATCATAATTTATTAAGCTTTTGCGTCAATACACTTTAACGACGAAAACGGGGCCGATCCAAACCGCCTTTACAAGGCGAAGACCTGTCGGGGGGGGGGGTCTATTGGCAGATGATGTGATCGCCCCGGACGCAGTTGCAGACTTGATTCAGTTGGCCCTTGATCCAGTGCTGCCCGACCAGATAGGCCTGTCCGGTCTCCTCGTCGTAGCAGGCGTCGAGTTGCAGCGGTCCGGACCTGACGTCAGCATCTCCTAGAAGGGGCAACAGTACATGAACATCTACTAGCATGTAGAGTGGTACAATTTAAACATTACTACTGGACAAAAGATAAAACTCGGACGTTTCGGGCGTCCATCCGACTGCCCTTTTTTAACGAGAAGAATGACGTTTACCTACAGATGCGTTCCTATGTTCTAAATAAACAAAAGGTAACGACTAAAGCGTTCTAAAAAATGTTCTAATGCTAAATGGTAACGAATAAGATGTTCGTTATACTACAATACAAGATATCTATGATACTTCCACTACCCCTTCCACTGGACGGTGATCCCTTAGCGACCGAAATAGGATTTGTGTGCACCTTTATTCTATGATTGGGATATGATGCACGATGAAAAAGAATAAACTAAACAAAAGCAAATGAATCAATCAAAACACCGGGCAAGGAGCCTGCCATGGCCATGGATGCTTCTGAGAGGTTACAATGGCCTCATCGATCACCAGCTAACCTGGTCATTAAAGTCTCCCAGAGCCTCGGAAGAAATTTGTCGACACATTGTAATCACTACAGCCGCCTGATTTCGCCTGTTACAGGGTTGTTTTTCCCAGGCCGCAACTGTTTCAAAGGGAAGCAAAGTCACCGGGACAAGCTAATTGACCATGCGGATGTATTGCTTGCAGTTGCCGAGGAAGCTCCCTTGAAGCCCTCGGAGAGGCTGGTTAAGAAGGTTACTCACCAGCAAGACGGCAGGAGATGCGGCCTCCCCCGCGTCCTGCGCCCTGGCACTGGCACACCTGGATCTCTCCGAGCACAGCTTTGGCCCAGCGGCGGCCGGCATCGTAAGTCTGGCCCATGTCCGGGTCGAAACATCCCGAGGTCGCTTCCACTACCATCGGCGAGGCAGCTGCAAAGGCTATGAATGAAACAAAGTCCTTATAAGATAAAGAAAAACATCTAATTAATCTTAGGCCTTACATTTTACTTTTAGTCATTTCAAGCAATACTTTTGATATTGTTGGCTTGACTTCGTGTATCTACATGAAAGGAACATCTTAAAAGTTAAAAAGGTATTGGGACTCATAGTATGTAATGTATCCAGTACTAAGATAAATCCTAGCTATCATGCTACATAGGATCTTACCCTGTGCTTGTGGGGGATGCTGGAGGTCAAATCCAAGGGCTGGAAAAAAGGCAAAAAGGTCTTAAACGTTAGCACGTATCTATTCTACACCTACCATATAGAGTACTTGGTTTACAATAGATAATCTATGGATGGCATAAGTCCATATATTTTAAAAAGAAAGGCAACAGTAGGTTTTATGGCTATTAAGCAGTTTTAATTGTTTTATTTCCACGATTTACATACTACCAAAATCGGAAAAAAAGCGCATTCTTCGCAACACATTCTATCGAATTCGTCCTTTCTAATGCGTTCGTTGATTTGTTCGTCCGTATGTTTCTGCCTTTAATTTCTTTCGAATCTATCGCACCTCGGATCTTCTTTCGAATGTCCCCCTTTGAACTCCTTCGTTCGAATTCGTCTTTTGAACTCGTTCGTTCGAATTACACTTTCGAACTCCTTCGTTCGAATTCGTCTTTCGAACTCAGTCATTCGAATTCGTCTTTGCAACAGTCCCATCGTGCCGTACCTGCCCAGTCGAGTCCGGACCCCTCCCTGCAGGAGAAGTGCTGGTCGGCCTCACACTCGCAGCTGTAGGTGACCCCGCGGACGTGCTTCCCCCAGGACTGCCCCACCAGGTAGAACCGGTCCCCCATGTCAGGGTCGCGGCACCCCGGCTGGACCAGGGGCGGCAGGGTGAACACCTCGTCATCGGCGACAAAGGCTGCGTCAGCTGAAACATGAACACACGGTTTGTACAGGATTAGTACACAAAACATCATATGATCATGCAAATGTTTGAAAACATTCGTGTATTGACATAAGGGTGGTGACGAGTCACTGACGACTGTAATTTCATGTGTGTTTTGGGTTCCGATTTATATCAACGTCAGGGTTAGGAGTAGGACTATATACCAGTATAGTATTGCAGCTGTGGCAAGGAGAAGCTCTGTTGTTGTTATATATTGATCCACGGAACACCAACCTAATCACAATTTTTTCATCCAATTGTAGAGACCAATCCGTTGATAAACGACCAATAGAAGATAAAGCAGAACGTACCAGCGCAGAAAGGGAAGGAATCGGACCAGGATCCAGTCGAGTGCCCCTTGTCTTGACAGTGGAGGGTGCCTGCACCGATCAGAGAGAAGCCGGAGTCGCACCAGAAGGTAACCGTGTCGCCAATCTTCATGCCGCTAACCTGTCGGTACAATGCAACATTGTAGCCGTGATCGACAAATTGCGGTACAACTAATGGTTGTTTAATTATTCATTTAGTTAGCACTTTAACCGGAACTTTAGGAGTAACACAACAGCTGTTGACAGCAAGGACAACCTGCTTAAGATCGGACTGCAAGATTTGATCCACTGACGCAGGGACGGACCTTTTCAGAATCATCGTGTAATTTGATATCCGGCCGACATATTGGATCCAGGGACCCCACCAACATGGCAACGCTTGCTATCTATATCTACAAACTGTGACGTTACATTCTATATATGGAATGTTAATGGAAAGTATTTCCTCACCTGCATGTGTCCGTGCATGGGTGTGATGGGGAACATGCACACCTTGTCAGGTACCACCAGTGGGGGAGCAGTGATCACTTCGTCTCCACCTTAAGGAGAGGAGACACTTTCACTTGAAAAACTTTCACTCAGAGCGGAACCAGGTGACGGTTATACATATAAGTGATATTTGTTAACGACTGAATCACTGACAATGGATAAAAGTTGGAACCTTTTAGGCGTACGTCATACAGCGCTATCTTTATCCCCTCCATCGAACCTGCATATATGTCTTTATTACAGCAGTAATATCTGTAAATAACCAAATTACAGAAAGAGCCAAATAATGCAAATTTAAGGCGTTGACTCACCTCCAAATGCTTGATTAGAGTCTTCATCTGGGAGACGGAAGAAAAATAAGGATCAGTGAATTACAGTACTTTGATTCCTGAGCAAAGTGACAAATTCTAGACGTCAGCTTGGCAAAGACTAAAAACCAACCAACCAACCAACCAACCAACCAACCAACCAACCAACCAACCAACCAACCAACCAACAAAAACAAAACTGACAGATGTTTACATACCGACACAGCTGACTGTTGGTCCCCAGGTCCCGTCCTCCTGGCAGGTGATGGTGTTGGAAGGTGACGTGACGTAACCGGTGTCGCATTCTATGACGAGGCTCTCGCCCATGGCGGAGACGGCGGGAGGGTTCAGGAGCAGGAAGTAGCCAAACAGCGGCGGGGAGGGCAGCGCGCAGGTCGTCTGCTGCTCGGGGACGAAGATGATCTCTTCTTGTCCACCTTACCGAGGACAGAGATGTAGAATTTGTTATTGGGAAAGCAAACCATGTAATTGGAAGACTCATTTCAGAAAATTTAAGTATCAAAGGTTAAGCCCCCCCCCCTCTCACTGGACCCGCGGCACGCTGGCGGCGTCGCTGCGGCCGATTCAATTGACAAAGCATTCAACGAATTTCATCGACAAAAAACGAATCTTTTTAAGCTTTGTGTGTTTGTTATCTTTTGGGTCATACGTTTTGAATGATTTCTGTAGTGGGTCATTACTAGTATTTCTAACGAAGACCGTAGAACCGTTCATAAATACGATTAATACTCACTTGCTTGACATTTTATTGCGTTCCAAAAGTTTGAAATGTAGTGACAGTTTCTTACCTGCGAAGGCTTGCTCAGATGCTGAAATAGATAAATGGAAGTTTGGTCATTTTGGAAGGAGTCACAGTGTGATTGAAATAAAAGAAAATGGACATTGACGTGGTCACGCTGAAGGGAGAGTACGTAGCAAGAATGTGACTCTTTGGGAACAAAGCATATGAAAACGATCATACCGGTACAGCGAGGATATAGATCGGACCATGATCCAGTCGATAGCCCCTTGTCTTCACAGTGGATGGTGCCTTCACCGGTCAGAGTGAACCCTGCGTCGCACCAGAAGGTGGCTGAGGCGCCGATATTAGTGCCGGTGACCTGGAGAAAAAACAGCTTCGTCACTCAAGAGCTAACCACATACCTAAAGGCATACAATCTATTGACGATTTCTTGAGTTACATGCTGCTCACAAAAAAAATAAGAAAGAGAGAAAAAAGAAAGATAAAAAGAAACTTACAAAACACAAACAAACAAACAAACGGACGAACCTAGCAACCAACCAACAAATAAAAGAAAACGTTTTGCCTTAGCGGAGGTTCAGAAGTCATCGTTAGCTATTTATGCTTTAACCGTCTGGTATAAAGAAAGACATCGCCTTACCGTCATGTGTCCGTGAGCTGGGGTGATGGGGAAGGCGCACACCTTGTTCGGGGGAAGAGTCTGCAGCGCCGGGAAGAATATCACCTCGTCGTTCCCACCTGTAAGGGGAAAGGGAAACAATTGTTAAACTTGACAAAAATTTTCAGTCAAACGTTTCAGACAGCATCCGCTGTCTTTCGTCAGTGACTATATAAAACGTTTTAGACGACGAAGACCTTTATTGCACTCTTGTCAGTCACTGACGAATGACAGCGGATGCTATCTAAAACGTCTGACTATTTCAAAATCTTATCCAGTTGCTTTTATAGTAACTGTTATTTGGCGCATCTTATTACCTGGATGTCTAACCTTCATCGACGTAATACATTAAGCTGCTGTCATCAGGGTGTGTTTGATGGATGGTTTTCATGCGTTCGCTGTTTTGTTCATCCTTTCATTAATGTATTAAATAATCAATTCATTCATTCATTCTGGTAGAAATGATACTTATGTATGAAAGATCATTTATTTTGTCTTACCACCAAAGGCTTGGTCAGCAGATGCTGCAACAGAGGAAACAACAAAAATAGGTCAATACAAAATGTTGACAAAAAAACTCATGTCGAACAGAAAGTGCACCCATAGATAGCAACAGTTATGGCACCAAAAAAATGGCATACCGGTACAGCGAGGATACAGATCGGACCATGATCCAGTCGACAGCCCCTTGTCTTCACAGTGGATGGTGCCGGCACCGGTCAGTGTAAAGCCGGGATCGCAGCTAAAGGTGGCTGAGGCGCCGATGTTGGTACCGGTAACCTAGAAAAATGAAAGCTTTTTTTGTCAATATTGCATTCAGCCTGACACCAAAAATGTAAGTTTTAAAGAACTGAATATTTTCTTTGTACTATAAAAATGTTTACAAGTCATGATATGCCATGATCGGTAGAATTCGGTAGAATGTAAGTTTCAGAGAACTCATATTTTCTTTGTATCATAAAACTGTTTACAAGTCATGATATTCCTATGAACATTAGGATCACTCCTTTTTTTATCCCGTACTTACTACAACAGAGTGATGAAATTTCCACTAGGAGGAAACTTAGAGGGAAAACGAAATGTGCCCTTGATGAAACTGGGACAAAAAGAAAGACGCATTCGAACGAATAAGTTCGAAAGACGAATTCGAACAAAGGAGTTCGAAAGATGGATTCGAATGAAAAGGCGCGGTAAAACATGTAAACTCTTACCGTCATGTGTCCGTGTGCTGGGGTGACGGGGAAAGCGCACACCTTGTTCGGGGGAGTTTGGAGAGTGAAAGAAACCACCTCGTCGTTCCCACCTGTTGAAAATACACCCGTAATACATTATACTATTGGAATAGTGGTGGAAATAATATACAGCATGCGATAGACTATATATTGCTTTTAATGCACACAGAATCATTTTGTGCTGAAACTCTTTTTATTTCACGTGTCAGGATAACATTGCAGCAGTTCGATTCTGTATCAAAGACGTAAGAAAATTAAATACTCCAATTTCTACTCACCGGCAAATGCTTGGTTAGCAGATTCTGAAATAAGAGGAATTAAAGTGATATGGAGGAGATATTTGTGAAATGATGCTTTTTTTTCTACAAAGTTCACAGACCAGGAAAAGAATCCATAGAAACTGACAAAATGAAGCATGAAGAACTGAATATGAACGTACCGGTACAGCGAGGATACAAATCGGACCATGAGCCAGTCGACAGCCCCTTGTCTTCACAGTGGATGGTGCCGGCACCGGTCAGTGTAAAGCCGGGGTCGCAGCGGAAGGTAGCCGAGGCACCGATGTTGGTACCAGTAACCTAGAGAAAATAAATACCTCTTTTCAATAATGTACTTGCAATGATCTTAAGTTTGAGATGAATAAAAATCATAAACTTCCAATGTATACATAAAGACCATGAAGACATGGGTTGTAGATGGGAAGGGGCACTAGAACTATCAGCTGATAAGATACAATGGAGAACAATGACGGCCCTCCTCAGTATATCCATGTAGCCACGATGGTCATGACATGATCTTCTTGGATGTCCATCGCAGGGCGATGAAGGTGTCAGTGGTGTCTTAGATGTGGCTCAGGTGCTAAAGAAAGGATATCTAGGATAAACAAGACTAGGAAGAGAGTCTATATTCCTTACCATCATGTGTCCGTGAGCTGGGGTGATTGGGAAAGCGCAGACCTTGTTCGGGGGAGTTTGAAGAGTGAAAGAAACCACCTCGTCGTTTCCACCTGTTGAAAAGACATCAGCCGTAGTTTATACCACATAGTTATGGACATAACCTACAGTAAATCTATACGGTAGACTATATTGATTTCAATGCACTCGGTGTCATTATGTGATGGAAGTCTAGTTTACTACATGCACATGTTTTATGATAGATCTTGTTGGACAATATTGTAACAGTCATGTACAAACTTTTTAGACAAATACTAGTAGTTCATTTCCTACTCACCCGCAAATGCTTGGTCAGCAGACGCTGAAATAAGTAGAAAAAGAGTGATATGAAGGTGATATTTGTCAAATGATAATCTTTTCTTCTTACAAATCTATGGAAACTGCCGAAATGAAGCATAACGAACTGAAATATAAACGTACCGGTACAGCGTGGGTACAGGTCGGACCATGAGCCAGTGGACAGCCCCTTGTCTTCGCAGTGGATGGTGCCGGCACCGGTCAGAGTAAAGCCGGGGTCACAGCGGAAGGTAGCCGAGGCGCCAATGTTGGTACCAGTAACCTGGAGAAAATAAACGCACTTTGTCAAAAATGTACAATCAAAACTGCCCAAGAAGACCACTCCGGGGAAGTGATAAAATCTGGTCCATCTAGACAGGTGGTCACTATATACAGGATTCGTAATGCTTGTGGCAATGGAGAAAATCATTTAAAGGACCTTCAAAATATGGTCACACAAGCTAGATGGGTCTTACGTAGAGCTGGCCATTTGTACAGGTTTGACTGTACATATGTCTGAAGCGTATACAAGATCATTATGCACTCCCTACAGTATAGATAAAACGAATAAGGGGCAACAGAGAGTCTATATCCCTTACCGTCATGTGCCCATGCGCTGGGGTGATGGGGAAGGCGCACACCTTGTTCGGGGGAGTTTGGAGAGTGAAAGAAACCACCTCGTCGTTCCCACCTGTTACAAAGATATGTTCATTACTTCACACCGATGAAAGAGTCATGGACATAATGCAGTATACAATAGGCCATGCTGCTTTAAATGCATACGCTGTCCCAAGATAGCCGTTTTGTGTCGAACGTTTCATTTCAATTTGGTGACGCTACTTAAGGAACTAAAACCATCTGTGTTTTACTCACCGCCAAATGCTTGCTCAGCAGATTCTGAAATACAGAAAGATGAAATGCATGAGGGAAGATTTATTACCTTTGCTAAGAAGGTTATGTTTACGGTGCTTTTTGTGGATGGGTGTGTTTGTTGATAGGTTTGTTTGTGAAGAGCATAACTCAAGGAGTTGTAAATGAATCCTTATGATATTTGTTATGTACATGAAGGTAGGTGTCGGCAAAATGAAGGACAGTTGACGAATTTGGACCTCCTAGCAGCTTTCCATTTTAATGCAGCAAAACTTCCAATCTCGTTCTTATTGCAATGCTTTAACGGTCGGAACGACACTCTATACCAGTACATGCACAGCAAGTTACTCCCGCCAAAACTAAAAGCTGCTCACTTCTTGATGCGATTGGAAATGTGAAATGTTATCCTTGATCTCATTGGTGCAGACGATTAAAGGTCAAAATGACGCCTCTTCAAGGACATCAACGAGAACGTAAATATAGACATACCAGTGCAGAGTGGGTATAGATCCGACCAGGATCCCGTAGTCTGCCCCTTGTCTTCGCAGTGGAGGGTGCCTGCACCGGTCAGTTTAAAGCCGGGATCACACCAGAATGTAGCCGTGGCTCCGATGTTCATGCCGCTAACCTGGTTTAGAATAATGTACTTTTGTAAAACTACAGATGAGCAGAATATAGTCGGAGAGTTGGCAACTTGATGTATAACATGGTTAACAATAATGACATGTTGTAAACTGCTTACTTACTTAAAATTACAGCTGACCAGATTATGGTCGGAGAGTTGATCTGTAAAAGCTGAAAAAACCATTGACCATTCTTTTATACTTGAAAGTCAACAGTTGCGTAAAGATGTAACAACTCTGGTTAATGTCAAACGTAGTGAGTCATTGTACAGTGATCTTTGTCCAACTTAATACATGTAGGTGTAATTTCAGCCGAAAGCTACGGGTACTCGCCGTCACCCAGCAGAATGATGGCCAGGGAGTGGCGCCCCTGCCCACTGAGGAGCCTAAAGTCACCAGTCAGCAACAGGCCACCTGTGCCACCTGTACCAAGATGACCCCCTCACCCCCATGCCTGAGCCCTCAGCCTACTGAGGTTTGGCACGTAGAGGAAGAAGACGAAAGTCATGTGCAAGAGGTTTTCTCACCTGCATGTTTCCGTGGACAGGTGTGATGGGGAAGGCACACACCTTGTCAGGTACCGCCAGTGGGGGAGGGGTCACCTCATCAAGCTTACCTGTGAAGTACAACAACATTTTTTTCTTTTTGATGAAACGAAAAAAAGAAGAGATAAATTTACACATGGAAGACATGTTGTTGCTGTTGTTCACCTTGTAGTGCCTAGTGGCACATATTCTCCAAGCAAAGGTTTCGGTCGGGGGCTAGGAGTGGCCGCGAATTTTGACGTTTCTGTTCTGGAAAGAGTGCAACGTTAAAAATCCCGGCCTCCCCTAGCCCCCAACCGAAACCTTTGCTTTGAGAATAAGTGACACATAGGGAAGTCAGTTTCATTGCTAGCTGTTTCGGAATCTAGCAGGGTATATTTTCACAGGAAGACATGAGAGTCTCCAAAAATGTACTTTTTCTTCAGGATCTACCTTGTTGTTCTGAAAGTTCTATATAGCATTGATAAGTACAGAAAGTAAGGAGTAATAAAAAAAAAGAAAATTGTGTAACAGTTAACGCACGATAATGTAGTTTTTAAGGGGTTGATAACTTTAACATGAAAATTGTATCTTGAAATAACACCTTCTTCGAAACCCATGTCCATCATCACTGGTCCAGCCATAAGAAAGTCTGCGTCTGAAAGCGTAGAAACAAGACTATAACATATAGCCAATCATTCAGCACCAAGGGCAGAGCCTGGGTAAAAGCAATGCATTTCATCATCAAACATTGCCCCAACATTTTCTTAAGATAAAGTTCCTGCAAAGAAAAATGGTTGAACAATCATGATTGACGTTACTTATACGGCGGATAAGGAAGACAATGTTAGACCTATCCAGGGAGTGGAAATATTTGAAAAACAAGGAACATAACTGTTACTGATTTCTTACTTATCACCTTAACGGTATAACAATCAAAGTAATGTTCATTATAATTAGGGGCTGTCTTGATGAATGAATAAACGAGAGAATGAATGAATTCATATATACATGAATGAATGAGTGAGTGAATGTGTGAAGAAATGGGTAAATGAACGAATGAATGAATGCACGAAAGAGTTTCTGCTGACGGACCAAAGCAGCTGACAGTCGGCCCCCAGGTCCCGTCCGTTTGGCACGTGATGACGTTCGTGGGCACGGCCAGGAACCCGGCATTACACTCCACCGTCAGCGAGTCTCCCAGACCGTACGTGTCGGCTGGGCTCACTCCCACAAAGTAACCCATGATCGGCGGGGCCGGGAGGTCACAGGTGCCGACTGGCGTGAGAAGAAAGAGATTGCAAGGAGAAACGATGATAAAGTTGTTTAGTAAGTATGACATCCCGATGATTTGCTTTGTCTTAGAAAGCCTTTTGCTTTATCCAAGGAGGTTAAAAATAAGAAGTTTTATCCGTGCGACAGAATGATACTTCAGAGATTCATAAAAGGCACTTATCTATAAGATTAAAACTTTAGCGGCTTCTTTTAACGCTGTCACATATCTTGGGATTCCCCTTGTTAAAAGGACAAACAGAAATTACTGATAAAGCAACATTCACTAATCTGCAATAGATCAACCTAAAACACAGAAGGCGAGGACGAACATAAAAGACTATGTACAACAACAGAAAATTCGTTAATACATGTACGAAGCCATGACAACAAAGAAAACGATTAAACATATCACATGGACAACTGGGCAACGACAAACTGGAACAAAAACGACGGAAAAACTGATTAAGTTAAAACACGTATCACTTATTATAGAAAAATAAAAGTTCAAGAAACACATGACGTTATGCAGCCACAGTTGCATAGTCGGGATACAACTAACTGGAAAACAAGGACTGCACAACAGAGGGAAGTTGATTAATACTAAACATCTGGAACAAGGCAAATACGCAACCAACGTTAAGCAGTTATTAGTACACAACTTGGACAACAAAGAACATGTTTGGAGACTGTACGAACAAGTTGCAGACTGGGGTAAGCAAAGGACGGAACGAACAACATCATATTATTAGTTTGTAACAAATATTGCTTATTTTTCTCACGTCGGTCAAAGTCAAAGACGACGGTTTCCTCCTCTCCATAGCAGGCCTCGCCTTCCTCTGAAAGAAAGAAGTAGTGGAGAAAAAGAATATGTCAGACGTATTCGTCAATGTCTTCTATGACAGTGGTGTAACTACTGTAAGGCTGTCTACTAAGACGAAAAAGGCCAAAGAAGGAATAGACTTTGCAAAGGTTATAAATGTTGAGGTATACTTCCAGCTAAAGATACAGACCTCCATTGGTAAACGTTTTATGAAATCAATTTCCTTTTTTTTCTGCAGTGAAAAATTGAGATAACAAATTGAAGCCTATCATTCCGATGTTTAGTGTTAGTGTTAATGAAATCTTATCTGTTATGAAAAGCTTGATACAAGATACAGATCTCTAGAGGTACCAGTTTCATGAAATCTATTTCTGGGTGGGGAAAGGGGCCAACAAAACCGTAGCCTACCGACGCAGGACACGTCTGTCCACGTCCCGTCAGCCCTACAGGTCATGGCGTCAGAGGGCGAGGGCACGAACCCGGTGTCGCACTCGATCTTCAGGGTCTGCCCGGTGCTAGAGCGCAGGCGCGGGTTCACGTCGAAGAAGAAGCCCATCCTCGGTGGGCGAGGGAGCGTACACTCACCTGTTCAGATCAGTTCAGTTCAATCTTAAGTTCATTGATCAACTCCTTGACAAAAATCTGAATTGTGTTGTACATCCTACCTTGTGATAGGAAGCCGTTTAAAACGTTTATCCACTTGAAAAGTTAGAAAGAATCTAAGAAGGTTGACACATTCAAACATTAAAACACATTCAAATTCATTAATAATCATACACACTGACAATTCAATGTAACTCCAAGGACATAAGTGATGGGTGAATCTGATATCATGTAATATTAGTGAACAGGTATTGGTAAGTTTTTATACCGTGCTGTCTTGCAATATGGAACGTCAAATCTTCATGGATGAAAGACATGTGTTTCAATTCAATCATCTCTTTTCCCTAAAAGCTTGATTCTTTGCTAGCTCAAGAAGAAGTACGGCTTAAGCTTGACAATTTGTACGACGCCTTTTCAAGCATCGTCTTGATATCAATTCGTCTTGAGTCACTTGAAAGACATACAGGAACAGTTTGCATGGGAGCATAAGACCCATTTGACGATAAAATGTACCGACGTGATAATTACACGACACACGGCCGGTGAAAAATTAAATGCTACAAAAAGGCGTACAAAAATAAAGCTTGAGGATTACTTTGTCGGACTTGACAAAAAGTGCATTGGAACCAACTTCGGACACAATTTGTGCGTTCTTAAATGTATGCTACGAAGTAAGTTGTACCTACCGCTTACAAGCGGTCCTACCGCCGCCAGCAACGCGCACGTTAGCAAAAGCATGGTTCCTTCTTACTCAGGTAGTGGTCCTTCTAGAAAGAATCAATTTAACGGAGGTAGTATATAAGGGATGTGAGGAAATTCAAAAGAGATGTCAACAGTTTAAATTTGATTCAATTGTATAAGAGTTCGTTTTGAAACGCTTTGTTATTGGATAAGTGGAACGTTTTGGCCTGAGGTATTCAATAAAAAATATAAACTACCAGAGATGCCTTTGCGTTTCGACTTTAAGGAAACATACGTGAAGAATGATGACCGCGTACCGTCCATTTTTGCAGTGCACTAGTCAATGCTCTACAAGGCGCCCGGCATTTTAGGAGAGTACAAAATAGAAATGCGAAAACTTTGAGGAAACTGTTTCAAACATACCTTTTGGTCAGTAGCGGGATCTGCAGTCGAACTCGAAATTTTCTCTAAAACTCGTTGAGTCGTCAAGGTGAAGTGTGGACGCTGTATGCCGCGGTGGGCACCTTTATATACCAACCCCGAATGTCCTAATAACCACCTTAATTAGATTCTTTATTCTCTTCTAATAACGCCCCCGGAAAGATGTTTGATACTTTATCCTTGTTCTATTCACTTTTCTCTCATTTCTCTAGCTCTAATTGGCTTAAAAGAGACACCGACAGAAAACGTAAGAAGAAAGAACACATGACTAGACTGTTGACTACCTGCCGTACGCACGTGTGTCATTCTCAGCGTCTGTTTTCTCTTTAACATGAAAACCTCGGTAATTTATTTTCTCTTCACACATACGCGCCCTTGTACGCAACGGGCTAACACCTATCTCAAAGAGGTGAGCAAATATACCGCCACTACAAGTAGAAAGCAATCTTTGTTCTTTCGGCCTTGCCTTTGTTCTTCTAGTGAGGCTCTTACTCTTGTCCCCACATGTAAGTACTTGAGCGCGTGAAACGTATCTCGCAAAGAAATGGGTCAAATTGCTGATCGCTTTTTGCGATAAGGACATGTAGAGTTGTCATTAACCATCAGAGCTACATTTAGGTCGCGAAAGTGATATTGTCTTTTCATCATTTCGCGATTGCTACGCACCACTGGGAACTCGCACCTGTCTCAAACGACTGTAGGTTTTTGCCGAGTTCCGCTCTTTAGCATTTCTTCGCTATCAGCAAAAAGTAACGTTAAAAGAGCGCGTGCTTAAAAGTTAAATATTCTGGTTAAGGTACAAGTGTAAGCCTGAACTTCAAAATCATATCTACGTACATGCGTACGTAAAAGTTATCGGACAAAAAGACTAAGCCTGTTTGGGCATAAAGGTGAACTAAAGGTCTCTTTATTCCTTTATTCGTACATATTGACTCTATTCCTTTGATATTTGTCATAGAATGAGGGGTATTGTTACTAAGATTTTATTAAATCAAATTTGCTTTATTGTGGGCTTAAAATTAGTCAACAATAATCAAGGCCATATATGTTTATTGAGTATTAACTTGTTGCCAGGTTTCTAATGAAAATTGCTAGCAATATTTACAGCGCCAAAACTCATATTACGGATATTCCTTTGATAGATGTTGCAAAATGAAGCCCATTGTCATCATGTTTAAAGAATCCAAATTCGTATAATTGTGATTGTGATATCAGTCAACAATTGCCGCTGACTACTTGAACTTTCCTTGCTGCATGTTAGTGCAACCAGTAAAATGAAATATATGTCTGATATATCAAAGGTTGATAAAAATTGAAATTTCATAGTTGTGAAGTACAACACATTCGTCGTAAGATTTTTATTTGCGAACGATGTTAGTTTTGAAAAATATGACGTAGATATTGGCGATGCGTCACCACATAACCGCTGAGTCACTGTAAATGTTTGTTAAACAAAGGAAACAGCTGGCAAGGTTTCCCAAATCACTCTTTCCTTATCTTATCTTAATGATCATTTCTTTATCTATGCACGCCAACTTGTCTTGCCAATTGATAAGGACATAACGCAAAGTATTGTAGGGAATACCTCATAGAGCCGACATTACTCATTTGCATTTTCACATGTTCTATGGATATTCTATTCGATAATAGCCTTATAGCAACATTAAATGGCATTTTGTAGATGGTTATGGAAGCATCTAAGTCTCCCATCTTATTTTGGTATTTGTGTAAATGACATTTACTCACTTTAAATCACCACTAATAGATGTTTACCAGAGGATTGCAAGGGATTACTGTATATCAAAGAAAAATGATTGATAACACAATTACACGTCTGACAATGTCTTTCGAAGCTGTTAATATTACCAATAACACCGATTTGTAAACTCTGGTGACGCCACATTGTAAACTCATACCTTCAATAAATGTTGACTAATAATACACACATAATATAACAAATTTGAGGTAATCGAAACCTGGTAACAGTGGACGTCATATTATATGTCAAATGTGAAGGCTTGATATGAGTGTTCAAGTTGAAAATGTTGCTGGTCATATCAATTTATAAAGTCAGGCATCGCTGCCTTGTAAACTCTCATATCCTTGATAACTGTTAATAGTCCACCCACTTTCAAACATGTTTAAAGTCATTGAACTCTAGTACAATATGGGCCTCATATTTTGCAATATATGTCATAGGTAGAGGCTTGATATTAGTGTTAAAAAAATGCTGGTAATATCAACTTGTAAAGCCAAGCTATGTAATATTGTAAACTCTCATATCCTTGATAGCTGTTGACTAATATTACACCCATAAGAGAAAAATTTGAAGTCATTGAACTTTAGCAACGATCGGTATCATTTTGCAATAAAGATATCAAAACCGGAAGTTCTGTTGCATTACGACAACAAGCTGCTAGGCGGCCCAAAATTTAATGGTTTTGAGGTCTCTTCAAGACCTACCCACATACAAAAATTCAAGACAATCCACCCAGGCATTCTCGAGTTATTGTGTTTACACACATACACACACACACACACAAACCATCCAGGCATTCTTAAAGTTATCGTGTTTACACACACATACACACGAAAAAAACAACCTTCTTGGCAAAGGTAATTAAGGAACTATATATGACCATTGCATTGTAGATATTGCTGGTAGTATCTGTTTGTAACCTGGCAACACCCCTTAATAAATATTTACACCCTTAATGGTTGCTGACCAACATCAATGACGTTCATACATAATGTTTTTAGTAATATCAATGCCACAATTGAGCAAATTTGAATTCACCAAAGCACTCTTAGAATGATCCCTCATTCAGTGATACATATCAAAAGATTGAGTTTCATATGTGATGTAAATATGGCAAAAACAAAACCTCACAGAAAAACTGACTGAAGAGTTTATTCTGCACAATTCTAGCACACCCTTTAGACACTATGCAACAAGAAAAGGTTGTACTGTTACGATTTGGATCAAAAATACATTTGTAGTGCTAAGAATTTCAGAACGAAAATACATTTGACATACAAGTCCATACTGTAGATGTGGGAGTGTGATACACAACTGTCAAATTCCCTATTTCACAATTTTGGCAGGGGTAGAAAAAGAGAACTTCTACCATGTCTATCTCCTTTTTTTCTTCATGTTTACAAATGCGAATTGTAACGATTGTTTTGGAAGCTTCTGATCACAAACTGTTCACTGTAACATATAAAAAGTCCTTACTATGCTGTATACAGTTCGTCTTATAGTAAGGCCACATACATTGTAAATTTAATAACATGAGTTGACATCACGCTGTTGTTGGAAGAAAATCCGTGTAATACTTTTCCAAGGCTACTATATTCACAATACATTGGAATATTTGGGAAAAGAGAGAAATTTTATAGAAACGTCTTAGACATTTTCTAAGTGGACCATGATACAAATGGGACAAGAGAGAACAAGCGATAGGTATAGTTTGCTTGCTTGTTTGTTTGGCATAACTATTAAACTGCCTTTTGGTGAAACACACTAACTTTGAACAGTAAGTGCATTAGCTGAATAAAGTCCAGACAGTAAGGTTTGATCCACTCACACTAGGATGGTCTGCAACTCTTTTTGATAAGTATGGTTGGTTCATTAACATGCTCGAGACACAGCTCTGCTCAAACAGGGGATGAACACAGAATGTTTATCAGATTCTCAGTCAGCAACCCTTATAACACCACCTTGCCACCTCTAGTAAAGAAAGTCAAATTAGCACAGCCGGGTCTTCAAGTGATTAAACCTTGTAAAAACCATACTACACGCAACAGTACAAGAAAACAAGAAATGAGGAAAACAGAGGGAAGAAAATTTTATCCCTGAGAGCAAGGAAAGAGAAGAGTGGTCTTTATGACATCCCAACACCAAGTACAAATGTATGGCATAGGTCAGAGCAGGATAACATGTAATATCTATCATAGCCTTTAATTTCGTTATCATTTAAACCTGTATCCCTACATTACCAGTTTCATGACTTGTACACAATAATATAAGCAGTATTAAGGAATAATGCCCTTCGCATACCTTGACCATTACTTCTACCTGACACTGAATATTTGAAATGAGAAGCATTCATGAAACCATAATTGCATATTTTCTAACCTCACAAACATTTGTCCCACATTCATTTGGACAGACAGACTTTTTAAATAGTATTTACTGATCCATTTTTCCGTCTTGTGTTAAAGACTATTTGTCCTGGACCAACTTTCTTGAAAAAATAGCAACTTTACTGAGGACTCACCCTCAACCTTACAAGTTTAACAACTATAAATGCAGAAATGTTCGCGGGGATTTAATTTCGCGGTAGGGAGAAAATGGAGTGTTCGCAGTGGTTTTGAGTGTGCGTTTGAAACAATAGTAGCGCTACAGTCACACAGTGAAACGGCTTTTCTTGGTGGTTTTAAATTTGTGGTAAAGAGTTCACCGTGAAAACTGCGAACATAAAACCACAACGACCATTTCTACATTTACAGTAACTGATACATGTATATCCATCCAAAGCCTGTTATTAAACAAGTACATAGACACCCCTGCATGGGCAACTTCTTAAGTTCTCAATATTGAGGCAAGACTAAAGAGGCACAACATGTTACGATAGTTCTGGATTATTCTAGCTCCAATATCAAGTCGTCCTCTGACACGTTGGTCCCGGTTTCAAAGTGTACCGCCTTCACCTGTAAGTAGCAACAGTTGGATCAATGATTAAACAACTGAATAAATGAATGAATGTCATTGAATGAATGAATGAACAGAAAAAAAACCTAGCAACTATAAAAGGTACAAAGCCATAGCTTTAGACGTCAGAATAATCTTTGAGTTTCAAAGATTAATCTTTGAGTTTCAAAATCCACCTTTGAAATTCCATTTCTATTTCTTTAAAAAAAAACATGCCCTCCTGCTACTGCTTTCCTGCTACTGCTTTCCTGTTGTGTTAAAAAATATCCTTACAATGGCAGTATGAATGGGTTCAATCATCAACTGCACAATGGGGTTGCTTTATTTAACTCATTCCTCCCGCGAAAAAATATATTTCTTGGAAGACTCCTTACCTTGCCACTCCTGTCAGCTGTGAGGCTGTTTTGCATCTTCATGGCCTCGATCACACAGACCTCCTGTCCGATGGCAACCTGTGGGGATGCAAGGATTCAAATCATTCGACAACTGTAGCATAAAGACATACATGATGGACCTGTTAACCATACAGAAATAAATGTAATTGTTAATTGTAATTGTTACATTTTAAAACTATCATAATACTCATATTGGTCGAATGTCTACATGATAAAACATTATGAATGGATGGATGAATAAACAAATGAACAAAAGAATGAATGGACGATTAACAAACACTGTACATTCAGCTTGTTTCAGATATAGTTTATAAACTGAAAAGAAATTTCTAAAGCTGAAATATCAAATTTACCCTTGAAGTTGACCATCTATTGTTTTTTAATTCACCTGTATAAATCTGAATAGTTCTTAAGGCTAGCAATATATAGAAACACTTACGTCCTGTCCTGGTTGTACAGAGATAGAGACCAGACTACCAGCCATGGGGGACCTCACTTCTCCACTCGCCTCAACCTGTAATAATATGGCATGGTCAGCACAGAACTACAAATAACCTAGACTAGAATTATCAACAAAATGATCAAGGTATTGAAATGATGTTAAACGGTTGGGTACTCAGTATGGGCATCTATGTACACATACCTTTGGTTTCTCTGGCATCAAGTGACTATAGTCTGTGGCTTTTTTGGGCAGAACCTCAACTTTGAACTGAAGAGAGAAATACACATCTTGTTATACTTCACATAATAATGATTTATACAATCATTAGCTCATACCACATATCCTGCTAGCTTTGGATTACCAACTAAGCATCATGTGAAGATATTTGCTTTACCAGAAAATAAGTAGCTACATGCAGGGCTCAAAATCCATTTTTGGGAATAGGTACACTGGCGCACCTTACCTTAAAAATTTGAATAAATGTTGGGTGCACAACATGAAGTGCGGCAAAACCTAATCATAAATCTTACTGCTCCTCTTCATAGCTTGAATCTGAAATTCTATGACTAACTTTACACAGTAATAAGAAAGGTTGTTTAATTTTTCTGACACTTGAATGTCAAATATAAACTGTATACTAGTGCACAATAGTACTTTTGGGTATTTACTAAGCAACCCTACACAATATTTAGGTGCACCCACAGTAAAAAAAAAAATAGGTGCACAGCTCCAATTTTGGGTACACATTTCCAGCCCTGGATGTGTATCAACAGTCAAACCAACTCACCACTGTGCCCTTGTATTGCAGCTTGATCTCATCTCCTTTCCTGGAGATGCACTGCAGAAAAGAGACGGAACGTTAAGCTGCAACCTCCAGTGATTCAGAGTGATATCTCTTTATCCACACAAATGAATGAACAAATGAATATGTCATTATTGCAGATAGGGTTTCACATAAGCATCACTTTATGGTAAGCACTGCTCACCTGAAATGTGTTCTGCTGGCCATTGATTGTTGCGTCCAGAACAGCTGCTGCGATGGACCAGTCCTTGTTCACCGTCAGGGTCTGCCCATCTATTGTTACCTGGGGGAGAGGAGTACATGAAAATCGTTAATTCTGATTGAAACAAGAGCTTTCACACATTTCTTAGAGGATGAATAATATCTTGAGCTTATCATGAATAAACAAAGGTTCAAACAAACAAATCTAAAATGTTGACAAGTTGACAAATTTCACTGAATAAAAGTTGTTAAACTGGTGTCCTCCAAATTCCACACATTTCTTAGTGGATGAATAATATCTAAAATGTTGATAAATTTCACTCAATAAAATTTGTGTATCCTCCAACAGTTGCTAGGTGGATAGCAACAGCAACTGTCTAGATTTTTTAGTTCTCTGAATCTCTAAAGGAAAAAAAAAGTTTTGAGTACTCACTGTGAAGTTATCCTTATTTTCTGTGACAGTTGCTGGCATCTCCTGTCCCTGTACAATAGCTGTGATGTCCCAGGCTGCAGGGTTCACTGGCTGGAGAGGCATTCTGAAATACACACGGAAAAGAAAGACATCTAAGGGCTGTTGAAATATTGCACAAGGAAATCACAAAAATCACAGAGCGACCATGGCTGAAAACATATTTCAATGCCATATTTATGCACCTGTTTTCATTTTTGAAGGCCCCTGCCCTGACCTGGTCCCGTAGGTAGATACAAGCTGCCATGGCTGCTACTTCCTTCTGTTCAGCATCTGACAACTGCCGACCTAACAACACAACAGTTATAATGTGTTACAAAAAGGAACATATGCATACATGACTGTACAAAATCCAAGTTTGGCACAGATAACATACTGTGTTCTCTGGATCTTCGCCTGTGCGGGAATGAAATGATAGTCCATTCTGTGACGTTAAAAAGAAGTTGCTGATCAAACTGTTGGAGGTGTGCAATTACCCAGGAAAACATTGACATGCGTTTCCTGAATCTTACTATCATCCTGAGATTTGAAGGCAAAGTTCTTTGTAAACAACTAAAACTTGTCTCTCTGGCAACATGTTGGCACCTTTTCATCCACCTTCATCACATCAGAGCATAATGAACTTTTGTTGCATGCATATTTGTAGCCAAAAACCAATTTTCCTCAAAGCCAGTAAACCTAAATGTTGTTCTGTTGATGAAGGTTAGACATCCAGGTAATAAGATACGCCAAAAATAGTTACTCAAGCAACTGGATATCTTTCGTCAGTGACTTGTCAGTCATTGATGAAAGACGAAATGTCACAAAATGGACCATCATATCATTCCTGCACAGGCCAAAATCCAGAAAACAAAGTGCCAGCTTGTAAGAAGCATGGTATCTGTATCATGTATCTATCTTTCAGTCACTGACGAAAGATAGCAGATGCTGTCTGAAACGTCTGACTGTTTCAAAATTTTATCCAGTTGCTTGAGTAACTTTTGGGCCTAAATGCTGTTTAACGTACCTTGGAAGCCATCAGGGTATTCTTCATACAGAAATTTCGTGTTGATGTCACCAGACACAAACCTCGGGTGGGCGATGATCTCTTGGAGGAGAGGAATGTTGTGGGTCACCCCTATAACAAACATGGAGGAAAAATAAGAAATGGGCATGTGAAAAGTTTTACAGGTCATATGACAGGCTTTGGCTTATATCAACTTCAAAAGGATTAGTGGACTGATCAAGCTTGTTGGTAAGAGTTTTACTTTGTGTACAGAAATAGCGTATAAAATCTTTATAATTTTGATAACCATCACAGAATTTTCATTCATATATTTAAGATGCTATGTGCAGTATATACAGTGCTGAAAACAATCAGTCAACCATAGCTAGATGCTTTAACTGAAGAGTTGATACCCTTCTCAGCAGTATGCAAGGCAGGAATAATGTAAGCAGCAATAGCCAGGGTTTGATTTTCTGGCAAACTTTGGGTCAAAAGTCACAATCACTAACCATTGGTCCATGTATGCAGGACCAAACAAAAAAAAGTAGATTACTTTATTTTGCTTTGTTGAAAGTAGAACTAAAAGATGGAAAAAAATACTTAAATAGTCTTTCTGCTGAGAGTACAATCCCACCATACCTCTGATGACATAGTTGTCCAAAGCTCTGCACATGTTCTGTAGAGCTTCTTCTCTGTTGTCTCCATAGGTCACCAACTGGAAACAAATCACATTTTTTTTACTTTTATGCCTCTCAAACTCAAATCTCTTAGCCTGGGTGCCATCATCTGTAGTAACCGTTGGCTCAATCTTTTTATTTGCTGACCATTTTTTATTTATTTGTTCAGCTGCGTACAATGTACCGCAGCCAAGGCTGCCCGACTAGCTACTGCTATTACAAGGGGCCAGCCTTAAAGTTAGCAAGTGAAAAGATAGAGCCAGCAGTTACTATGGAGGATGGCACCAAGGCTACAAATCTCTATACACCATCAGTTAAAAAATGTATCAAAGGTATAAAACCCCTCAGAACACCTTAGAAAGCAATGGACTTTTCTTTCAAATTTATGAAAACTTAATGTAAATTGCATGTATGACTGGAGATTATTAAGCATAGACATACCTTAGAGATCATGGGGTCGTAGTACATGCTGATTTCACTGCCTTCCTGGATGCCACTGTCACACCGCACCTGTGAGAACAAATGAGTGGAGTTTGTCATCATCAAGTTTACATGTACTTGGGGCATTCTCACTACACAGATTCAAACACTTGCATTTGGATAAGCAAGGCTTAGGTTTGACAACGCGTTTGCAATAATCTAAAAAGTCATGTCTACAAAACAGGTTTGTTATTGGAAAAGGTGGTTATAGTGGTCAAACAAGGAAGTCTTTTCCTTATAGTGCATTCATATTGTCAAAGTTTAAATTCACTTTTAGAGATGAAGGTTAGTGTGCATGTTTTTTTCTTACCTTAGGCAGATGTGTTGGTTCCTGGTACCTTGACAACCAACCTATTGATGGCAGACCGAAAGACTTGTAGGGATCCTGGAAAAGACAGAGAATATCAAGGAGACGTACAGCTAAACATGCACCAAGACATGCATGACTAAGACCCATGAATAATTTCATCACATTGGAAAATCACTGGATTTTTTATACACAACTAGGTTCAATCAACAGCCGACTGCTACTAACATGTAACTACAGTAATAAACAGGATATAATCTAGGAAGAGCAAACTGTCGAAATTTTTTTTTTACCTCAGCATAAACTCGACACTCCACTGCCCAGCCTCTGATGGGGATGTCACTCTGTTTGATAGTAAGTTCATGTCCTGTAGAATAAAAAAAAATTGTCCATTTAATTCATTTCTTCAAATAGATATTTCTGTTTTCGTCAAACTGAGAAGCTCTCTCACACACATGGCAAGTGTCTATTAGTAAGCGTCATTTTTCAAGAGGGTCTATTATGTAAGGACTCTAATGTAAACATAATCTTAAACTTGTCGATTGTGAGTCATGACTTGTCTACAAGTTGATTCGGTGTACTACACCTATGCCTAAAAAGATGTCAAAAACAAGCCGGAGCCAAACCCCTGCTTGGAGTAGTACTACACAGCTGTAGCGCTTTGCAGTCTATTTTGATTTGACTTTGTCAAACTTTCAGTGGTTACTGCTTGCCTTAGCAATTGTCATAGAAAAAAGGCCTATAAAATTGTTACAAAAGTATAGTCTTTGTTCACAACACAATCTATCAAACGTGACTCCTTGCTGATTACCTTTTGCAACCCTGATCATTTGCTGAACTATGTCGACTCCGGTGATGCACTCTGTGATTGGATGTTCCACCTGGGGAGTGGAACAGGACAAAGGAGTGGGCTTAATTGGTGCTAGATTTGCAGTTTAGGATGGATTATAAATAATCTTTTGAGGCTAAGTATGTTATCACTAATATCTTTATCTAATTTACCTCACCGGAGAAAGAAATTCTCCGGATGTATGATGATGATGATGACGTTATCACAATAATTTTGTACAATCTATAGAATATACCAATGGAAGAGCAAATAATGTTTTGAGGCTAAGTATGTTATCACTATAATTTTTTACAATTTATATATCATATCAATGGTTTATTGAGCAACAGGGCAACAAGGTGTCCAACAGAGAATTGATTCTAAAAAAAGGTTGGATGATAATTAATGTTTTCAGGCAAAGTGCATGATCACCATCATCTTTTACAATCTAATGTTCGTATGAATCTACACTTTTCTATTGTTAGGCATTTATGATTTACAACTTGAATATGCACTGTGCAGTCCCTTGGTACTTAGTTTGCTATTAAGTTATTTTGTTATGGCATAATGATTTTCAAAACAATTTATATGGATCTCAATGTGTTCTTACCTGTAATCTTGTATTCATCTCAAGAAAGTAGAAGTTCTTCTGTGAATCCACCAGAAACTCAACAGTACCTGCAGAAGTTATATGACTATGTTATTCATTCTGATATGAGCAATATGTTTTAAATCCAATGCTGAAACACATTGGCATCTATTGTTACTGGTCAAGAAGAATTAAAACAAAATAAACTGTTACAATGTAATTTTTGCAAGCATGCCACATTCAAATACTCAAGTATATACCTTTTAAAAAATAATTTAAGAGCAAAGTGATTTTGGAAAGTGTTGCTACTTTTTGAATTGTCATATCTGAGCTTGTACAAAATACAATAATAAATGCAAAGACCAGATTAAATACATTTACTAACCAGCTGATGTGTACTATAAAGCTAATTGTTGATCAAAATAAAGTCAAAGTCATTCAATGATTCAAAAAATCAAAATGTCTGGAATTATTGAAGGCCCAAATATTCTTGAAATTGTGGCAAGTTTCAGTTAAAAATGTACACACCTTATTAGCCTGTTATATGATACTTATAGACTAGCTGCGCCACCTACCAGCTGACGTGTAATCTACAGCCCTGGCCAGTGCCACCGCCTGTTCCCCCATGGCTCTTCTTGTGTCTGGGTCCAGGAATATACTGTGGAAAAGCATCAACAAATACAGTTTAAATGACAAAACATCCAGGTAATGTACTATCCTGCTTTTATAATAACCTAATATACACTAACTGCTATCAAAGCAGAGGTACAATGACCAAGACCGTACATGCACCAGACAAATACATGGAGGTGAAAAAGTTATTGCTAGTTTTTACAGGTAAGATGTTTATACATAATTTTCATGAATGTCATTAGGTAAACTTGAAGCCATTTGAAACTCCTTGAAATTCCAAGACTGCAAAATGATATTTTAGCTTTAATGATAAACTTCATGACTAGATTAGGATTGAAAAATTAAACGATTTGGTTGAAAAGGTTCATCAGTCACGTATAATCACAGTTACAAGAATATTCTTCGAAAAGTGACTTGATAAAAGGTAGCAAAATACTAACCTCCAAATTTTCGACGTCTAGTCTGTACGTCTTGTTCACGGAATGACCTAGTCTCGCGAGAACAAGTCCTACTTACCCCTACTCCGCAAGGAGGCGGGGGAGTCAGGACGATCTTCACAAGTCTCGGCCTAGTCTCGTGTTCTCGCGAGACTAGGTCATTCCGTGAACAAGACGTACAGACTAGACGTCGAAAATTTGGAGGTTAGTATTTTGCTACCTTTTATCAAGTCACTGTTCGAAGAATATTCTTGTAACTAAACGATTTGGGTAAGAAATGTTGAGACTTGTACCTTGGAGCCTCTTCAACCACTTTCTGGTTCCGTCTCTGGATGGAGCATTCTCGCTCGTTCAGGTACAGAGCATTGCCATGGCTGTCAGCGAGAACCTGAACAGAAATGGAAAAAAACTTAATTTTAGAATTGAAGGGTCCATACTACATTACTAATGACAGGCTACATGAATGATAGGCAACCATATATATATATATATGGCCTCTGTCGGTCAGTATTGACCATGGTAAAATCCTAATTCACAACAGCCCTACAGCATCGACTATGGCTAAACAGCCCTATACGAGAATGGCAGTCTCTGCCACAAAAATCACACCTGTAAGCTGACTCAGTTCTGTTGAAAAGGCAACCAACAACAGAATTAAACCATTGGACTTATCAAGCTCTAATGATATTGACAAAAAAAGATCTTCAGTCTTAATCTGCATCAGCAGAATCGGGCATTGCCAGAAAAAAATGGACTGCCTAAACCATTGGAATGCTATCGAGAAAATGTAGTACTGTAGAGGTGGCCTTGTTTTATAAACAAAAAGAGCCCGGTAGGTTTTTCTTGATAAGAAACAGAATCTCCACCTTACCTGCATCTCTATATGCCTGGGGTTGTCAATAAACTTCTCTATCAACAAACGGTCGTCACCAAAACTAGACGCAGCTTCTTGAGAAGAAAGTCTGAAACCATCTCTGGATAAGAAACAAAATCAAATCATTGGTATCATTACAAAACTGCTAGTATCTCTTTAACGTAACTTTTAGGTCTAAAAGTTTCAATGAATAAGAAGCTATAAACTAGTAAGAGTTGTAGCTTTGGCTGAAACTTAATTCTTACTTAAAGGAAACAAGTTGAGAACAATACAAATGTAGTTGCAAAAACCCAGAGTAAATGACATGTATGCCAGATAAATTATGTTCTATAACATTTTCCTACCTTGCCTCTTGGTCGTTCCATGCTATCCTCATGCCTTTTCCTCCTCCCCCGGCTGAAGCCTTGATCATTACAGGGTAACCTACAATCAAAGGAAACATGTTTAACCTCATGGTGGCACAAAATAGACAAACAGAATATCATCATTATCAAATTATGACATTAGGTCAGGTACAATCAACAAAACATACTGTATCTACCAAAATTACCAAAATTGCTAAAAGTACCAAAATTCTACTTTTTACAGATACTATTGTAACAGAATGAAATGAAAGATGAAATGAAAGAGGAACTCACCTATGTCATTTGCAATTTGCACAGCTTCATCTGCATCCTAATCATAACAAAAAAGGAATCTCACAATCACTTGAAAGGAAATACTAGACATAATTTTGATATCTGACTGATACGAAAATGTACAGTGTTATCAAGACTAGAGGATTCAGTGGATGACATTTCCATGTTACATTTGTGCCTAGCAACAGATCAAAGCATCACAGACTGAGGAATACATTACTGATTTACTCAAAATGAGCTCTAAGGTTCTACTGACCTTGACAACACCATCGAAGCCCGGGATGACATTGACCTTGGCGTCCTTGGCCAGGAGTTTACTCTCAATCTTGTCCCCCATGGCCTGGATGGCGCCGGAGGGAGGACCGATAAACGCCACACCCTCATCTGCCTAGAAAATAAAAAAAATAATATCACGAAAGTTCACCTGGTAAAGAACATTAAGGAAGAGTTTAAGTTTTGACATTGAGTTTGTTTGGCTGCCCAACTAGTAAAAGGCCATTACAAAGTCAGAAAACTTCACAAAATCTTAGTATTGCACTAAGCTTGCGAACTAATTTATTGAGCTATTATCTATTAAAGGAGAAAGTGTTTCAGGTTAAAGCAAATAAAGTAACCATTGGTCACTGAAACATATGTGTTTGTACACTTACAAGTTTTTTGGCAAACTCCTTGTTCTCTGACAGAAAGCCATAGCCCGGATGGACCTAAGAAAAGGAAAACAATCATAATTCATATATCAAACATGTTCTAGATGAAAAGGTATCTGATAGTAACTATAGCATCTTGGAACAAATATGAATTGTTAACAAATAGCCATTGCAACCAGGCTTTTAGCTAGGATTTATTGACAGGGTGTCCAAAAATTGGCGTGTGTGGAAACAGAGCTCCCTAATGGCCTCTATGAATTAACAGTTACCCAGTAGTTTTACATGTCAATCAAGTTTCATGCTGTGCCAGTGTCTAGTACAGTAGCAGTGCTTAGGGAACACATGTACATGTGTATGTTATTACATGTACCAGGGAAATAGGGTGTCCTCTGGGTGTCTCCTGCAAAAGGAGGATGTCTAATTTCTTTGATTATTTTAGTGTAGGGTGGCCAGAAGACGCCCTGACACCCTGCTAGCTAATAGCCTGATTTCAACTGTACTTACAGCCTGGGCGCCAGTTTTCCGTATGATGTCCATGATGCGATCCATGACCAGGTAGCTCTGGTTGGACGGAGCTGGGCCCACATACATGGCCTCATCAGCCATCTGTGCATGGAGCTGTGGCAACAGAACAAACATGGTGTTACTAAGAACAAGAGATGTCCAGGCCTGCACACTTCCTATAACATCTGGTCACCAGTGTGCAGGAATAAGACTGTACTAAATAGGGCTCAGATACTGAGATAGTACATTTGATAGCTTTTCAGCACCAAGGAAATCTGCTATTTACAAGATTATAGAGTGGAGGAGTGTATTGAAACATCATATTGATGACAAACTATCAAATGGAGTTGTTCTTCAACAATAAATCATAAATCCATGCTCCCAGTTAGAAATATGTCTTTTTGCTTTGCTTAATTGAGCTTTCACTTGTCTATCACATCATTTGTAAGTGCAAAACAGATTTCTTTGAGATTCTAATTTTCTGTCTCAACATGAGCAAAAATGAAAAATTGGAAACATCAACCATATCATGTATTTTTTACACTCAGCTGTATCATAGTAAAAGATTCTATACTCTAGTGTTTTCATCTCTATGTACAAAAAAACTCATACATACAGCATGTCTGTCAGCTTCACTAAAGATGGCGACAGTTTTGATGCCCATTCGTTTACATGTCTGCATTACCTACAACAGGGAAAGACATGTAAAAATGAGTTTACGACAACAATCAACTAGATGTACAAAAAGAGCAGTTCCTATGCAAATCAGAACCATAGTTATGCATCTACATAATGAGTGAAAACACAATGGATATTGACTATAATTGAGTGACTCAAGCTTACCCTGCAGGCTATCTCTCCTCTGTTGGCAATAAGGATTTTGTCAAAAGTCTGTAAAAAGATAACAGCAATTTTAACACAATAAAGTATGCCATCATAGTATGATCACTTGAAACCTTCAAACTTATGATTCTATTACTTCGGAAAAATGACATACATGTACTAAGTATATAAAAATCCTGTGTTTTTCCAAGGAGGTTATATAACCTCCTTGGTTTTCTGTTTGTTTGAACCTACGTCTATTCATGAGAAGCTCAAACCGGCGCGCAGGCCGCTTTTCATTGAGGTCATGAGGGAAGAGGTAAGGGTCAGGCAAAATATCTAAAGAAGATACAGTTTACATTGTTTAAAGTCTTTTCATACTAGTATAATCTTTTATAAGCGTCCTGTACAGATCTTTGAAAGCCCCTGGCTTGTATTGTAAACAGTTCTTGTCTTGGCATTGTCTTCACTTGCATAACAATACCCAGACAGGTCTCAGGGGCCTTCACCTTTGACACTGCACATGCATACTCGAATCTACGAATGGGCTTATTACATACATGGTACAAAATACATAAGAGTGATATATGGTATATACCTATGGTTCGTGTCCATTCGTTTGGTCATTTCTGATTTCTGTTACTTTAAGAGCCTCTTAAGTACAATTAAGTACAAAAGTTGTCTTACAGGTTCGTTTGTGTCCACAGGTGTTGTGTAGATGGAACAACATCGTCTCGCAATTCTATACAGGGAGGAGCTGAACTGTGGAACTCGCTGGAAATGTGAGAAAAAATTATGTCTTGTGCTAGCGTATATTACAAAAGAAAATGAAAGATGCAGAAAATGAAAGATGCGGAAATAAAAGATACAGAAAACGTGAACATCTGTGATTTTGCAACAAATCATGTTGAACAAATGAAGAGTAGTGTGAAATTTTTCGTTAAGTGGACAAGCCCTCAAGGCATGTAATTTAGGGTTCAGTGTAAAACATTAAAAAAAGGTATCTTTGGAAGGTGGTAATTGTATTTTTTGTAATGTCACTCTGTAACGTACATGATACAACACAACGAAATTTAGTTTGTTTACATCACATAACCGGTAAACACACCAGTTTTGTACAGTAAACACAAGCTGTTTACGACCGGGCAGGCAGGCAATTGGATTTTTATCACCCATACTTAGTTGTATTCACCTAAATTATGATAAACTAGGGGGAGGGGGGTTACTTGTCCTAGAGTAGAGTAGAGTAGAATGCAAAATGTTCACAACTGTGGCAACGACAACCTAAACATCTATCATTTTGTCGAAGAACAAGCGCCGCCACAACTCCTGTCATATCATTAGACTATAAATACTCAAATCTCTGCCAGAACGAGTTGTTTTTCCCTCACCTTGACGAGATTGAACCGGTAACTCGCCATGATGGCTCTTCACGAACTCGTGACCTGGCGATGACCTCGCCAGGCTAGCGGTGAAAGTTCAAAGTTGAACATTTTGATACAACTATCAGAAATCTACCGCTAGTGAAGATTTCATCCATAGAATATTTTTGTATATTTTTAAACACTTTGTAAAGCTGACAAAGTATTAATTTTTCTTGTAATTTGCTAAATTACAACAAGGAAAAAACAATATGGCGGCGCCCATGACATCATTCTGACGGGGTTTCCACATCTTCGATGCAAGGGTCCCAGTATTTTGACATTGAGTCAATCGGCGATTATTGCCGTATTTTGGGCCTCTGTATCTTGGATTTTAGAATACATCTTGCAGAGCTTGTTGTATGTACGTGTTCTAGCTACCCAGCCGGACCATTTGACAGGTAAGGAGACGTGTGGGTTGGTTTATGCATTCCTTACTGCGCACTTTGCATTGTAAACATTGGTTGCAGCAGCCATCTTGGACTTGAGGCGAACCCGGTTTCTGTTGCAGTTTTGGCGGCTTACAGACCGGCGACTTTGTTCGTCTGGTAGGATGGCATCCAGTATATCTGCTAGAACTAAAGCCTTTCTACATTTGTGGAAGTATGTATGTTCCTCTTTTCCCGTGGTGGGTCCATTTTCGCCATAACATAGCTCTAGGTGGCAGTATCGATCCCTCGTACTTAAATTTTTGTCGCAGAATGTTTCACTCTCTGTCTGGAAATGTTACGCCCTTTCCCTCGATTTTCACCAATTCTTACCCAGCGCATACGATATGGAGTGCATTTACCCGTGTTTGATGCTACTGTCAAAGAGGTAGGGATTTTGGGGCGGGTTTGACATATAATTTTGTACAACTTGGAAGGTCTGTTTGCTACATTCTTCCCTTTCCTGTGATGCAATCGCTCATATGATCATGACATGATGTTAGATTTACATTATAAATCATCTTCTAGATCTGTCAGATTAATGTGCCGTATGTTTGATATTCTACACAAGCCGCAGAAAATGTCTTCTTACACATCATATGAAAGGGAAGACTGCAGTCTCACACAAATTGAATTATGACATGGATTCTGGTGCATTGCTTTGATTAGTCTCTTGCCACCATAATTTGTGATCTCATCTTTTGATAACCAATTTAACTACAGCTTGACTACAGAAGAACTGTCCTATAGTTCTCTATCCCAGACTTTTACTTAATGTATTTTTTTTTTTTTCAGAAACAGTTGTTTCATGTACAGAGTCCATGGCATGTTGATGTTATAAATGCATATACACCCCGGTTAGAAATAGCCACCTGTAAAGTATTTGCAAATTGCAGAAAAAATATGTTTAGGTATAAGAAAGTATAAACAACCTGGAATTTGGCAGCGCAATTTGGCAATACCGGATTGGAATCATGAATCATACACTGCTGTAAACAAAGATATTTTGAACGAATTTGAGCCCAAATTTAGCAGTGTTGATAACAGTTGAAGCAGTGAATGAGTGATGTATGATATATCATATGATAAAGAACAGTGTCAGCATGATAATGTAGTTCAGTTACTCTGTCGTGACATCATATGTCCTACTTCTGAAAATAGTTAGAAGCAAGGTCAGTGAAGTGCTCATACTAATTAAACTACCAACCAATGTCACCAGTATGTGGCTTGAATAACAATTTGGAACATTCTTGTTTCCGGTTTTGCCCAAATGGTTTTCATTTGTGAATGGGAGGGGGTCTCCAGTCTGGGGGAGGGGGATCAGATCACATCTAAACTGTACCTCAGGGATTTGCCCTGAGAAAGTCTCCCTATTGACTATTTGTTGTACGTTACTTGTAAGTTGTAGTGTGTTTTGTAAGATAAAGTCACTTGCTAGGTCTGTACACAGCATTCTTTTGGCTGTATCCCTAATTTGGTCACCAGGAAGTATTGCTTTCCTGAAAATTGGTTGCAGTCCATTTTGCCAAGGTGAATTTCTCTGGTATCAGTGTGGTAAAAACCCTGCAAAAACAGTAAGAAAATGGGCCATTGAAACAAGAACTGAAGAAAGATCCCAACATACTATAGATTAGATGCTATTTGGAGAATATGTAACACAACACTGCATTTCCTGTTTCAGGAATATTTCAAATGTTTGCCGGCTTTTGTATGTGTCTTGATTGAGCAAATACTGTAAATTCAGTGTTCTCGCCAGGCCTTTTCAGCATAGGGGCCCCCTATGCTGTGATCTGGGCCCCCTATGCTGTGATCTGGACCCCTATGCTGTGTTTCAACCAGCATAGGGGTGTTTCTTTCTGGGACAAACCTTGTGACCCTTCATAAATCTTATAAAAAGTTCATATTTGGCTTTAGAATGAGGCTATGAGAGAGGAAAAAGTCTACTTCACAAAATTTATCCCTCAAAATGCCTGAAATAATGTCTCATTGGGTTATGAATTTACAAATTTTCGGGGGGAGCATGCCGGACTCTCTACTCTGGTCATGTCTTCAGCACTCCACGCGTTACTTGCACCGTGTAAAGTTGGCCTTCTGTACCTGACCCCTATGCTGTGAAAAAATTCTGGTGAGAACACTGAAATTCATTTATTTTTCCGGGAACTTGAATTAATTTCGCAGCAGAAGGGAAAGGGAGGTTTTCGCAGTGTTTTCAGTTCATGGTTTAAACAATGCTGTAGTCAATATCAATGAGTATGGTAATATTACATTTGAAGCACACATTTGTGAAAACTGTGAAAATGAAACCACCACAACCATGTCAAGATTTACCATACTGATACAATGTATATTGTGCTGACAAATTCCTAAATTTCACCTCAAAATCAGCAAGGATTTCATGATGTATTACAGAAAAATTTACATCTGAATATAGGGCACACTATAGGTATTTCACAAGTGTTTACAATTACTGTAATCCAGTAAGATTAAACAATTAACACTTGTTGTGATGCAAATCTATTGATCAAAAGAAAAAGATTGATCTGTTTGAAGATAAATAGAGCTATTGTGAATGTTTATAAATGTTCTAAGCACTTCAAGTATGAGCATCTGAATTGAATCATTGAAAAGGAGAAGAAAAAGAGAAGTCTCTCTCCTAATTTTAGGGAAGCTAACCCATTTCCAGCCCTAGCTCGTAAAAAAGAGGTCGTAAAGCTTTGGTTAATTGCATTTTAATTGCCCCTGCCCATCTAGTCTGAGTCCTTGTCTAAACCCAGGAATTCTGTTTTGCTAGTACATTTAATTTCTCTATAATGGATGAGATACATAATGTAAAGTCATGGTTCAGAATTTCACCTGTCGAACCGTCATGGACAACGCTATTTTGTCCAACCCGGAAAACATGTGATTTTTCTAATACCCAAGTACAGAATGTATTGATTTTTGCTGGTTTTGATAAGCGTCTTTTCAGAATGCCCGCATCCCTTCCGTGACAAGTGCTTCTGTAAATTGTGTCTACCCCTAATCCTCTTACTAATGCTTATGTAATAATACTAATATGTAATTTTGTATGCTGACCTAAAATAAGGTTATGGCCATTTTAAGCTACATGTCATGTTCCTTTTCATGGACGGTCATTTTTGAATATACAAAAGTTGCAATTGATTAGTCTGTGAGGTTATGAGAGCATGTTACATATGTTACATAACCATATAGATATGTTACATATATTACATTACAAGCAGTAAGCGCTTATGTATGTGCAAAACAAATTCTTGTATTCTGGCATGATTAAAGTTTATAAAATGAGCTGCATTCTAAGTATGCTGTCCTTTCGTATTCTAGGGAATTGGACATTGAAAAAAATGAGATTGCTTCATTCACTGCAATAAAGGCACACCTTCCAATTAATCAAGTAACGACATGGGTTGTACTTTAGTTGCACATGCAAAGAATTATCCTTTATTGCCCTCGCTGTTGCCATGGCTTTGTACTGGGGAATTGGGCAATTGCACCAGACGAAATTGCGCTGGGCCTCTCGATTGTAATTTGATACTGTGACACCTGTTGTAATATGGATTAATGCAATGTCCAATTATAACACATGTTGTGAGTGCTTCTTATGATATTGATAACTAGCAAACCAGAATGTGAAAGCTAAAAAAGAAATGATGAATATCTAAACAGGAAACTTACGTCACAATCAGGAATTTACATAACTGTTGATTTTAATCTCAACCTTTCAAGTATTGATCAAGTGCAAGTAATTATTTCACTCTTTCATGATCCTGTGAATTAATTATGTTTAATAGCATTAACATTCTTCACTAAAATCTGATCAGCAATCTTAGTCAGGCACGACACAAAATGCTTTTGAATATTTCACTAATGCATCAGCTTCGTTGTTTGATATTTTGACAATTGGAGAATGCAAAGTCCAGGTCAAATTGAAAATCTATGAAAGCCGTATATATTATTTGTCTGTCTGTTCCAAATTTCCACTGAATTCCAAGAATTTCTCATGTATATTTTTTCAAACTACAGATGGTTTTTCTTAGGAAGTGATCTGCCATGTTAGATTTATTATGGGTTGGTGTATCTGCAAACATCCTCTCTGGTACTATGTAGATGTTTTTCCAAGGATCACGGATATTAAATCAGACATGCATGGATTGTACTACTAGTAGTATCCAGTATTTGATTATACTGCTGCTGGGGTCCCTGACACAGGGGTGGGCAGCAGTCGGCTAGTCTTCACACCGCTCTTCCACGCGGCTCTGTCCAGGAGGTTCACGCTGTTTAGGCTGCACTTCTTTCCCGACACAGTCCATCCAAGATTTCTTAGGTCTGTCACGACTCGGAAAGAAATACTCTGAATCCTAAAACTTTCACGGTGGTTTTATTTTCATGGTGCCCTCTCCATTCACTACTTCATGACACTATGAGTATGCGAGCCCAATGTATTAGTATTACTATTGTTCTGCAGAATTGTTTCAAATGCAAATTTAGAATACGCCTTCTTTTCCCGCCAACCACAAAATAAAGCCACTGCAAAACTAAATGAATTTACAACTTACAATATTTCCTGGCACACTTGTGTTAAGCTTGTTTTTTGCCATATTTAGGATATCAATATTGTCTGTATAAAACTCTATACTGTGTAGTGTGTAGAATTTTTGCAGTTACTCTTTCGTCCATTTGTAATTTTTCCGTATCTTGTTTTTCACCAGTGTTTGAAAGGCATACAGATATGAATAGCTGGCCGCGCCAAATTACAAGTACATGTCACGGTTGAAAAATGCAGGTATAAGATAATGCAGGCAATTGCTTTTTGGATGATAAGAGCTTTTGACTTGAAGATAATATTAGTGGCATTAATCATAATGTCCCTGAAACAAAAACCCATTTTGTTTAAGAAGATTATGCTTTATCCTTCATACATGTTATATGCTTGTGGAAAATTGGTTGCTTTGACCTGTGGTCCGGAATGCCATCCATCCAAGACATTTTATCAGGAGACCTTGGCTGGGGTAAGGGTTCCTCAGAGTGTGGCTCGGAGATAAGGGCCTGAAAAATTGATGATAAGAAACAGTGGCTAATGGAAATTCTACTGAACGCGTCAGACTACAGACTAGACTGTGGGGATTACTGTTTCACGCTAGTCTAGCCTGTTAGAAAGGCTTTTAAATTTGCTTAGATCTGTACCCAAAGATAAATGTGTAATGGCAAATAGCTTTGTGTTGCATGGAAAGTACAAAAAATTCTATATATATCGTATCTGATTCTGAATGCTTTTCAAACATTGGTGAAAAACATGATATGGATACTTTCAGAAAGGCTTTTAAGACTGGCTTCGCATTTGATTGAATCTGTGTCCAAAGATAAGGACATAATGGAAAATTGTTTTTCATTCAATGGAAAATATCTTAGCGTGAAATATGTAGGTACAGTACCATGTTCATTCAAATAGCAGCAGGAGTGGGTTACATAGGTTTCTCATGTACTTAAATTTATACCCATAGAAAAACACATAAAGGCAAAATGCTTTTTGTTGAATGGAAAAAATATAATATTTCAGCCAGTATTATATATAGCATTCATTGGTACCAGCCTACCAGGATTAATTCTATAGTAGCAGGTGCTGCAACCAGTGGTAGCTAATAAGGTGGTGATATTTTCCCCTAGGTTAGACTTAGAACCATGATAAGTCTGGCATTTGCTTAAAGAGGTAAAAGACATAATAGCAAATTGCATGGAAAATGGATAATATCTTAGCCTGAAATATGTAACACGATGTTTATTTCAAAAGCAGCAGGTGTTGCTACCAGCGGTAGCTAATTTGGTGCTGATATTTTCCCCTAGGTTAGACTTGATCATGATCAGGAGTCGTGATCAGGAATCATGATAAGTCTGGCGTATTGCCAGTGGGTATTACAATGCATGATTTTCAGTTCCTAGGGATTTTTCTGAACAGGGAAAAGGATCCTGCACTCTTGTACTTTGGCTTACACCCTCTGATCATTGGGGTAATATTCTAACAGAATTTACATAACCTATGGATCCAGCCAGGCTACAGTATTTTTAGACTTTTATAAATGACAACTATCTCTATCAGAATACGAATTTTTAAGATTTCCACAATGCAAAAGGGGGAATGTGTGTATTGTTTAACTACTTTCCTACTTTCATTTTTAGGGCATGATACAGCTAGGCCACAGTGTGTTCAGAATATTTCTTTAAATCTGGAGAAACAACATTTTACCTCTCTGTCTCAGGATTTTGAAAGTACAATAGCTCCACAATGTGGAATGTGCGATCAATGTATCTGTTTTCCCTCTATTCCTTCTTTCTTCTCTGAATCTATGAGAACATACAATTTACTCACATGACATGGTGAAAAAATGTTAACTTTTCCTCATGTAAGCTTCACCCTCTCGTAGACTAGTGTCGCAGAAGAAGAGAGATAGATGTTACTGGAGTGGTGACGTCCGGAAGTAGTCTCCAAATTTTATCCAGTTGTAGGGATTGAATTGTCTTTAAATATTGTTTCCCTGGAAGTCTAACCTTCATCAATTTATTCTTTTGACTTTTGCTCCCCCAGGTTGTAGGTGAGAATGTCCTGTGATGGTTGCCAGGTACAAGTACTGCGACACACCGACTTTTTAACCTCCCGCGACTCTTGTCTCTTCTGGAACGGTGGACGACCGTGCCAAGATTTGTCCGATCTCTGGAACTGAGATGACTGTCGCCATGCGTGGCAGCCCCGCAGGCGGGGACAACCCCCAGGTAACATAACTGCTTAACCTTCTCCCTGCTGACTAACCCAGTATCATGTACAACATTTGGTACCGAGTAGCTTGTAGCCATAGCAGGATTTTGTCAATGTTGGAAATGAAGTATTTTGTAATCTAAATAATGTTTGGTTTTTTGTCATTACTATCGTCAGTAATGTTGTATTTTAGGTAGCATTTGTATGTCTGTTCGTCACCAAGATTACTCAAGAACAGATGGATGGATTGGTTTGATATTTTGTGTGTTAGTATGTGACATGAAGACCATAACTTCATAATCAATCAGAACCATTTGTCGCACATTATTGAAGAAAGTCAACTTCAGTTGACAAAGGTTTGATATTGTGGAACTTTATTTCTTCGTAAGATTTTGAAATTGTTAAAAAAGACCAAATTTTCACTCCTCTGATGTAAGAGGTTTTAAATTACTAACCATAGTTCAAGAAGTGACTATATTCTAAGAAAGTTGTCAAGATCAAAATGAACTCTTTTGAACAAATTTAAATTATTTTTTCTTTTTTTTGTTATGTTTCTTGCAGGACACTCCCCAGAATCCAGCCCAAGGGGGTACACCAGCCAACCCTCCCCAACAACAACAACAACCACCACAACAACCACCAGCACAACAACAGGGCACCCCTACAGCACCCCCCGTGGAACAACCCCCTGCACCCGAGGGGGAGGGGGGTGATGTGGCTGTGGAGGGGGTGGAGGAACTCCCCGAGGGGGTGGAGCCTGACTTCCCCAATGCGGAGCTGGCTAAGCTGGATGACATGATAAACCGACCACGCTGGGTTGTTCCTGTACTGCCCAAGGGGGAACTGGAGGTGCTACTGGAGGCCTCCATAGAGCTGTGCAAGAAAAGTAAGAAATTAGTTATGTCTTACCCTTCTCCCTGCTGCCTAACTCTGTAACTAGTAGGGAATGGGGTACGGAACGGCTACTTCAGTGTGCCAAAGGTTAAATGTCTTTGAACAAAATGTGTACTATATATTCTTCTTCTCCGGTCGAACTCAAAGCATGATGCTTGAGGAGAACTTGGAGAAGTGAAAGGCTTTTTCAGTAGCTGATTCGTCTTTAGCCCACATTTTTAGCCAAGTGCACTGGGTCACCCTTACTCTTCTTGATAAGTGTGTTGGGTTCTTTTATGTGTAGAGATTTGAGGCCTGCAGCTTTTGCCTGAAATTGCTCATAATACAGAGCTGCTCATACAGTTCTATATTCTGTAATTATAAGCTGGTAGTATGTATGCTCTTTAGATTAATGAACAAAGTAAACTTCAGTAACATTGTTTTACTTTGTCAGCACAAGTGATTTTGTAAAGTCGGCTCTTTGATACTAAGTGATTGGCATCTACAAGTGGTTTATTTCTGAGTTGCCTGATAAGTTTGTTTACGTTGAATGACATCACCTTTTTGTAAGGCACAGCACTTACGTTCCTTTATCACACATTCCAGGCCTGGACACGCGGAGTGAAGCTTGCCAGCGATTCTTCCGCGACGGCCTGACCATTTCCTTCACCAAAATCCTGACTGACGACGCCGTCAGTGGCTGGAAATTTGAGATCCATGTAAGTTGGGATATTTTGTTTGTTTGCATGGTATAACAAGTAAACTGCCTCATAACGTAACACATACTGTATAGTCCTGTATTGAGAGCTGGTCAGTACAAGCAGCATAAGGGACTGGTTGGTTTCAGGCATAGCTCACCACCATGCAACCCCACTGTTGTCTTTTGACTTAGTTTAAGTATATCAGGTTCTTACATACATTTAAAGTGTGGCTCTTTTCCGATCTCCAGTTTAAAGTCTCCTCCAATTATTACTTTATATTGTACGAATTTGAGCACAGGCTAGGACATAATTTATGTTTAGAGGAAAGCTTTTGCTTTTAGTTTATTTATAAACATTACTTGCATGATAAAGACTTGACATGGTTTATACAAGGCAATATTGACAAGGATTTTTTTCCAATCTCCTTCCTCAGAGATGTATCTTTAAGAATGCGGAGAAGTTGATAGAGCTGTGTGTGTCCAAGCTGTCCCAAGACTGGTTTCCTCTGCTGGACCTGCTGGCCATGGCCCTCAACCCACACTGCAAGTAAGTCACAACTTTAAACTTACTTCAGATTTTAAACAAACTACCAAGAAATGTTTGAGAACTGATGCTGATCCTTCTCCACTTAGTACTGGGCAAAGTCTTTTGAATTTGCATCCATACAATATTTCATAATTTGTCATTGTTATGACATGGCAGTTTTGTGCATGACCTAATTGTTTGATTTTTCCAGATTTCACATTTACAATGGCACGAGACCGTCTGAAACTGTGCCAGTTGGAACCCAGGTATGTTAAATATTTTTCATAACTTCAAACATCTTCTTTTAGATAATAGCTGTATGTTTCTTGGTTAGTTAGAAGAAAACAAGATGAGTGAAATATTAGTGGATTTGTATGATTTTTAGGTAAGAAAGTGCATTGACCATTGTAATGAATGTGCTGTCTTATTTCTTGTCCTCTGCACAGTTGGCTGATGATGAACTATTTGCCAGGCCTCCAGACCCAAGAAACCCAAAGGTGAGTTTTGGTCAGACCGAATAGCTACATTGTCCTTTTGTGCCATACAAATGTAGAGTGGATCAAAAACACATCTTAATGACTTTTTCAATTTGCATAAAATGATTTGTTGAATTGCTCCTTTTTTCAACATATATTTGAAATGCTAACTGATATGGTTTTTGCGTTGATGAAGGTTAGACATCCAGGTAGTAAGATACGCCAAAAATAGTTACTCAAACAGCTGGATAAAATGTTCGTTTTTGACCTGTAGGGTTGGCTAGTGGATTTGATAAACCGGTTTGGCCAGTTGGAAGGGTTCAAGATCCTGAAGGAACGATTCCTGGCCGGACATCTTAATGTCCCCATCATCGCTGCTCTCATCAAGTAAGTCTTAACATCTTTTATTCTAGTGTAGCAGATCCAACTGGAGTTCCTAAATACAACAAAATCAAGAGAAAGTTCTTGATATTTTAACTGTCAAAAAAATGAAAGATGAGCCTTACTTAGCTATTTTCACTACCATCTTGTTCGAGAATTGCTTTATTGACCTTCTGATGCTAACTAACGAGTAACTAAAATGGTAATAAGATTGTTTACACAATTACAGATAAAACTGTTATCTGACAAAGTATAAACATGATACTTCTGTTTTTTTTAAGGATATTCATATACATGAATGTGAAGTTACAGGAAGTGCTCGTTCATGGAGTCTAATGTTTCCAAAATTACCACACTGATTGACATCTGCAAACTTTCCTCAGACCGTGGGGCCAGTGTTACGAGCTCCTGACTCCCCACACCGTGGAGGAATACTTCCAGCCCATCATCGGCATCGTGCCCACGTTTCTGGACGGGCTGACGGACGAAGAGCTGAAGAAGGAAGCAAAGAACGAGGCGAAGAACGACCAGCTGTCCCAGATCATCAAGGCGCTGAAGTGTCTGGCCTCCCGCGTTCCCAACCAGGAGGAGACCATGAAGAACCTGGAGATGTTCCGACTCAAGATGATCCTCAGGTGGGGAAATATGTAGTTTCTTGTATTGTAGAGAAAGTAAGATTTCTGACAAAGGTCTGTAAAGGAACAAACTTTGCATATTTCGGATGTATCTCTGGACCATAAAGAACCTGGAGGCATCAAGATGATCCTCAGGTGGGGATTTGTGATGATTTTTTGTTGTAGGTTCTAAAGATGACTCTTTGAATAAAAGGTTGAAACCGGTAAATCGTTGTGTGTCAGCCGACGCCCAATCGACTATTTGTTGGAGAAAAGTTTTCTTACAAATGTGGCTGCCTTTTTTGGCTGTGTCTCTAGCCTTCTTCAGGTAAAGTGACACACTACTTCAGGTGAATGATATTTCGATAAGGTGACTCAAAGATTGAATGAAATTTGTCAGTAAGCCTGTATTCGTTTGCATGGAAGATATGATATTTACATTTGTGATAAGGTTTTCATAGCAGAAAAACCTGAGCACTGACCTTCATAATGCAATATGAATTTGAGCTTTATATCAAAATTTGAACAATCAAAAGAAATGACTACTTAGCTTTAGGTATATATCAATAAGTAACTAAGGTTTCTAAATTGTATGTTTGTCTTTCTCAGATTGCTCCAAATCTCGTCCTTCAATGGAAAGATGAATGCTCTGAACGAGGTGAACAAAGTGATCGCGAGCGTGTCGTACTACACCCACCGGCACAGCGGCATGGAGGAGGACGAGTGGCTCACGGCCGAGAGGATGGCGGTAAGCACTAGTCACTACATGATTGTAGTCAGAACTAATTTTACCTCAGCCAAGGAGGCTGTGTTTTAGGAATATTGGTTGGTTTGATATGAACAGCATGACTCAAGAAGCTATGGATGAATTAGGCTATGTGTAAATAAGATATTTGTCTTGACATGATATAGAAATGACTAGAGTTTGACTAGAATTGCAGTTGTTCATGTCTTTCTTTGCAAGCATCTTACTGCCAAACTCATAGACTCTAGACTCTTGTCTTACTTAGGATGTGAATGTCACTAGACAACAGGAAGAAGTGCTAGAATTTCAGGTCCCAAAGCAGCTTTATTTGGAACTGCTGAAGTTGGTTTTAGGAATCAATAACATTAGGCCTGCAAATATCACAGGGCATCATGCTGAGGGAGAAGCATTGATCCATTGAATTAAATTAAATTGTACAATGTTTGGATCTGTAGGAATGGATCCAGCAGAACTTTTGCTCTGTCCATTCTGTTGCTGCTGAAGATTATTTTAGCATTACATTTTGTATTACTGAGGCATTCATATGTTTTATCATTTTGTGATCTGTAGGAGTGGATCCAGCAGAACAATGTCCTGTCCATCGTGCTACGTGACAGCCTCCACCAGCCTCAGTATGTAGAGAAACTGGAGAAAATCCTGCGCTTTGTCATCAAGGAGAAGGCTCTCACCATGGGGGACCTGGACAACATATGGGCTGCACAGGTACAGAAAAGCTTTATGCTGTATTTTCTACAAAATGATTGTTTGTATGGTGTAACTGAAGTGTTGCCTCATGACATAACACTCATGACATAACACACATTTTGTTTGTAGAGTCGGTACATTCGTCAGTTGAATAAGGGGTTGAACCAATTGAGCTTAAGCTCACAAGAACATGTTTCTACTCTTTTCAATGAATTCTGTGAGTTCTTGAACACAATCAAAATGTGGGGACACTTGTCTTGACATCCCCTCTAAGGAACCAACAGCTGTCCCTTTGGAATGCTGGACCCATTTTACCATTATGATATACATGTAATAATATAGTTTTTGACTCTTGTCTATCCAGGCTGGAAAGCATGAGGCTATAGTGAAGAATGTCCACGACTTGTTGGCCAAACTGGCCTGGGACTTCTCACCTGAACAGCTGGACCATCTCTTCGACTGCTTCAAGGTAAGAAAAAGTGTTCATAAAGACATGTTTGTTCCTATGGAAAAGAAGGAGAAGAATTCCCTGAAGACAGAGGCTTGTAAAATGTAAATTTGATGCTTTTTGTCGCTACGTAGCTGGTTTTTCTTTGTGTTTAAAAATGACTTCTATGCTTTTGCAGGAGAGCTGGAAAGACGCCAGTAAGAAGCAGCGCGAAAAGCTACTGGAGCTGATCCGACGTCTAGCAGAGGATGACAAGGATGGCGTCATGGCCCACAAGGTGGTTATTTATCTACATTTACATAAAGCCTGTCTCTATCTCTCTACCTCTCTCTGTGTTGGGCTGTCTCTATCTGTCTGTCTCTATCTCTCTCTACTTATGTCTCCCTCACTTTCTGTGTCTCTCTCTCCCTCTCTCTTTCTGTCACTCTGTATCTATCTGTCTCTATCTGTCTGTCTGTTTCAGGACATTAAGTCATGGTCTAATGTTTATTTTACTTGTTGATAAAGAATTTTCCTGGTGCGTTGAAACTGTATACAATCTTCTGTGTCAAGTGAAAGAAGGCTGTGACAGTTTTACCAAACCGTGCTGTATGGTCCTGAGCTGTGACAGTTTTACCGAATTGTGTTGTTTTATATGTCACAAGGTGTTGAACCTGTTGTGGAACCTGGCACACAGTGAAGATGTCCCCACAGACATCATGGACCAGGCGCTGAGTGCGCACATTAAGATCCTGGACTACAGCTGTTCACAGGTACCTGTAAGGGCATTTCCTCTTGTTCTTGTAGTTCAGTAGTGTCCGACCAGGCTGCAAACATAATCTCATCAGGTATGGGAAGGGTTTTCTTGTTGAATTTTGTTCCTCTTTCAACTTTGTTTGATGAACACAGACAAATTGTAAAAGCCTTTTTATTTGAACTTGAGCAACAAAAATCAAAGTGCAAAAGCTTTTTTCTTGTGTGTACTAAAAGATAAAGAAAACGTTGACTCAAATTGAATATTGGGTGCACCGGTGCTTGTGTTTTGCTCTGAATTCAGAACAAAGCCCAAAGAAAGAATATAGTGCCTTATGTTTATTCTGTTTGAATCCAACTGTGCCTTTTGAAGGGATGATATCACCAAATTAAAACCAACTTGAATACTAGATATCATTGAATGGTATCTTTGATACAATAGCAAATGAATCTGATTGTTTATGTCTGTACCCTGGTCAAGTTTTGCGGTGTTGCTTGAGCTTAGGTGAGATGGGTTCAGAGCCAACTAACATAGCCTCTGCTTGTGCATTATATAATCAATTATAGTTAGGTGTCATTCTCATATAAAATTTCAGGAGAATGCTGCATTGAGTTTGGCTTTGAGGGTGTTTCTTGATTGCAGATAACGTGCATTTTGCTTTATGTAATTAGAGAAATCATTATTGTATCTTTGATTGGTAATGAAAGGTTCTGTCAGGCTAAAACATGTCAAGAATGGACAAGTTGCAAGATCTCAACATATTTGACCTAAAAGTTACATTTTAGATAGTTGACTGTTGAGTATTGGTTTCTGTGGTAGTTGGGAGATCAGAAAAGTGAAAAGCTCTTCAGGCTTCCTTCAAATCACTGTTATCAAATTTCAATCCTTCAATTTCACTCACTCTTGAGCTGTTCAATTCTACTGTTATGTGGTGAGGTCTTTGGAACAAATGTACAAAGTAAGAGACCTTATTTTCCATGGGATGAAAGAATGTCAAAATGAGAGTACACAGAAGGTAGAAGTGCCTCTGCAGCAGAAATGCAACCACAGAGGTCCTGTATAGTTCCTTTCCGTCACAAGACCTTGTTTTTCCAGGACCGTGATGCCCAGAAGACCCAGTGGATCGACCGCTTTGTCGACGAGCTCAAGAACGACCAGTGGGTCCTTCCCGCGCTCAAACAAATCCGAGAAATCTGCCAACTTTTCGGCGAGGCTCCGCAAAATTACAACCATGCCCAACGCAGCCCCCACGTTTACTATCGGCACGAGGTTATTAACCAGCTACAACAGACTCATTCTCTCGTGACTCTCGTGGCGGAAAATCTTGCATCGTACATGAACAAAGTTCGAGGGATGTTGAAGGAGAACCCGGACATGGACCCGAACGTTGTCCAGCCAAGCGAGAGGTACACCCATTTACAGCAGGTGCAGGAGAGACTCAACTTTCTTAGGTAAGGAGTTTTTCAGTTTTCTTAAAGAATGTTTGGAAAAGGAATTGTTATGACATTGTCTCTGTTTAAAAGTTGCTTGTAGTGAATACAATCATGTATCTTAAGCATGTCTTTTACCAAAATATACACCTAATGCTTCACTTTTAATTAGGACTAGTTGATAATCATTTTTCATATACTTTGTACAGGAATTCACAAACGGTATCGGCCGCAAAGCCCTTGCATTTTTGCCATGATATTGTGATATTTGTTGGCTAATAGTGGTAGTAAATGTTAAAAGGAAATCTCTCTCCATCTTCAAAGTTACATTGATCAGAGTCGCTGGAGATAGTGTTCTTCATTGCGTTTTTCTCTCCCTTTACTCCTGTGTCTGACCAGGTTTTTACTGAAGGACGGCCAGCTGTGGCTGTGTGCTCCTCAGGCCAAACAGATCTGGAACTGTCTGGCAGAGAACGCCGTGTTTGTTAGTGACAGAGAGGCATGCTTCAAGTGGTTTTCAAAGGTGGGTGCAAAATTTCAAAGTTGTTAACTTTTAAAAGAACTTTTAAAAGAACTTTTAAAAGAACTGTGGTTGGAGGAATTGCACCTTGTCAATTTTGCCACCTGTGACTAAAATGTAACATAAAGGACAACAAGGAAGATTTATTCTTAAGTTTTACGTTTATGAAGGTTAGACATTCTTGTTAACAATATTTAGATACAGGTCAATCTCTACTACTGGATAAGAATCGGAGATAACTTACGGATGTTTCGAGTGACATCAATCACTTGAAATGTCCGGAAGAAATCTCCGACTCTTATCCAGTAGTAGAGATTGACTTGCCTTTAGATATTCTGATGTTTTATTTGTGTATGCAAATTTTTATCATATCCTTATAATGTAGAAGACTCTTACAAGTATCAACAGATGTCAGTTATGTATCTCTCTCCCTGTCTATGCATTAGTGAGTATATGATGTCCATTGAATGTCACATTTTGGTAGGTTTTTTGAGGTAAATGTTTATAGAGTTTCTTTGCCTTTCTTGAAGCTGATGGGTGATGAGCCCGACCTTGACCCTGAAATCAACAGAGATTTCTTCGAGGGCAACGTTCTACAGCTGGACCCTGCACTGCTTACAGAGAATGGCATCAAGTAAGTCCTAATCATTTTGAAAATATAAAGACATTTTGTAGATCCAACAAGTAAATGTAGTTATTGCTTTTGCTTTGTGATAGTTTGCAAGCATGAAGGCTTTTAGCAGAGCGTTTATTCTAGAAAGAAAGATAGAGGTAAAGAAAAAATGATTAAGCAGTACAAACCAATAGATGCTCTGCCTGTTGCTTCAAGGCAATTAACTTTAAAGTAAAGCAAACAAACTTCTTTTTGAAAATGAAAGGCAAAGGGTCTTAACCAAAAATAGATGGAAGAGAGATCATAAAGAAAGAAGGGGGCATCACTAACAAATTGAAATTTTGAAAGCTCATCTGTGTTGGTACTCAGCATGTAAAGCTTATCCTTTTTATCCAGATTGGAAAAGAACTCAACAAAACTTTCTCCTCCCCTGCAGATGCTTTGACCGTTTCTTCAAGGCGGTGAACCTGAAGGAGAACAAGCTGGTGTGCAAGCGGCGCACGTACATGATGGACAACCTGGAGCTGATCGGGCTGGAGTACATCTGGAGAGTCATCCTCCTGGGTCAGGACGAGATCGCTGCTAAAGCCATCGACCTGCTGAGGGAGACTTACACCAACCTGGGGCCTCGGCTGCAGACTAATCAGGTTTGAATCTCATGTTAACCCTTGTGAACTGAAAGGAAAAATAGAAAATAAGAGAAAAAGTTGTAGCCATTGACCTGCTAAGGGAGAATTACACCAATCTGGGGTCTCGGCTGCAGACTAATCAGGTAGGATGTCTAAAACTGCTGTTAGATATATCTGTACATCTGGCGAGGGAGACTTACACCAACCTGGGGCCTCGGCTGCAGACTAATCAGGTCTGGTCTTTAAACAACAGCTGTAGACTTTCTTGAATCATCGGATGGGACATTTAAACAAGAATTAAGTTTGTTCTATGTGTACAGCATAAATGGTTAGCTGCTGCAGAGCATAACGCATAAACTTTGTATTCAAAGTTCGTTAGTAGAAGCTGTGCAAGACTGATTGATTTGAACTGTCGTACATCAGAGCACATGAATTGCAAAAAAAGCAGTATAAAATATTTGATATACAGTCAAATGCACACCAGTGTCCACCTCTGCATAAGAGCTACCTGTTCATTGCTATCACTTTTTGATGGTTACTTAGATAGTTTTTCCCCTTGACTGAAACATCAAGAATCCTGCTATACAGCCACATGTCTACTGTTGCGGCACATTTTCTTCAAGACCCTTGAGTGGTTTGACAGTACAGTATACCTGTGTACCTCCATTTTTAAGATGCTAATGAGTTTTCTTCCCTTTCCCTTGCAGGTTGACATCCATGTAGATTTCATCCAGTCCTGTTTTGACCGTCTGAAAGCAGCGTACGACACGATATGCATCTTAGAAAACGACAAGGACAGTCTGGAAGACATCAGAACGGAAGTCACCCGTATGATTCGTGTGTTGAGCGTTCTTCGGGAATACATCAGCGAGTATGATAATGACTTCACAGAGGAGAGAACCATCCTTCCAATGGCCAGGTGAGCTTTTCTTTATTATTATTATTGCTCCTCATGTTTTATAGTCATGTATTAAAAAGTTGGGTTTTTTTCAAGATCTTATAGGTGTATAGTAACTGTATAGTACAATTAAACCTGTACAAGTGACCACTTCTACATAAGGCCTCCTGGCTAATGCGACCACTTTTTGGTGGTCCCTTAGATAAATTTTCCCCATTGTCACAAGTATTGAGAAACTAGTCTATAGTGACCACCTGTTCACATAGACCAGATTTTATCAGTCCCCTGAGTGGTCTTCTTGGGCGGGTTTAACTGTATTCAAGTAGATCGTATAAAGTACATGTGTGTATAGAGCTTCAAGTCAGAATCTAAATAGATGAGATTTGTATCAATTGTCAAAGCACACCATACAATGTAAATTTGATGACTTCTAGTATGTTGATAACTGTAAAAGAGACATCTAGGTTGAGTATTTAATGAGTTTTTCTTCATTTTCCAGAGCCTGCCGAGGGAAGCATGTATCGTTGATTGTCCGTTTCCCAAACCAGGGCAGACAGGTTGAAGACTTGGATGTCTGGTCTCACACTAACGAAACTGTAGGGGCACTACGAAGACACATTCTTACCAGGTCAGTCCTTAGATAAAACATAGAAAAGTCCAGAAACTCTTTTGTAAAGCATTCCTTTCTTTAACTATTCATGTAAAATCTATATCTTTTTGTGTTTAATTGCAGTTGGTAACAGAGAGATTTCTTTTTCCAGAGTTAAAGCGAACAATGCCAACACTAAGCTTGACCTGTACGTGAACGGAGAACTGTTGGACCCAGCAGACGATAGGAAGCTCATCTCACAAGTTCAACTGAGAGACAAAACTGTAAGTCACACTTTCGATTCTTATTTGTTCACTTTGTTTGATTTTGTATGGTGGTATGCTATAAACAGTAAATCACCTTCAAGCATAATGCATAAGTTCTGAATGTAGAATTGTAGCAAGCTGTGTAATACACTGTACTGCACCAGGGTGGTCCCCTACTTTTATAAATCAGCATGTTGCAATTGGTTCTTTAGTGTGAGATGTGGCTTTGCTATGGGTCACTATCCCTTCCAAAAGGCTGAAATCCCTACCAGTAACTAAAAGTACCTCTTTCTAATTGGTAGAAATCCCTTTTCTGTGCTTTGTGGACCTAGATGTTACTCTGCAACAAGAGTTAAAGTGTTGTGTGTTCTTCCCCTGCAGTTGATCACAGCGAAACTGTGCCAGGTGGGTGCCAACATGCCGTCCTCCCCAGACAGCTCGTCTGACTCGTCGGTCGGCTCCCCCAGTAACATGTTTGATGGTCCCAACGTGGAGGCTGAGAGCTGTCTGCCCGGGGTGGTGAGTCCAGTGTTTGTTTGTTTGTAACACATAACTTGTTAGGGTCCTGTCTCATCATACAAATTGATGAGGGCATCCTTGTGATAGTTTTGTATGTGTCCTGCAAAGTTAAGCTGTCTTGTTATGTAAAACTCTGTTGTAGATCCTTACTGACCGAGATGGTTAGCTCAAAAATTCTACGTCATCAAATTGTTCGGTGTCTTACAAAGAATGTGATCATGCCCTTAGCTTCCTTGTGGTTGTACACATCAGTACTGTACTTGTGGTCGAAGGGCAATGTGTATAAGGAACTAATTTCTTGAAGCTATGACATACAGTAGCCTGCTCTTATTGATAAGTCAGTTCTTTAAAACCCACAAGTGTAACTCTCCATGAAATCGAGCTAGCAGTAAACGTACATACAGTGTTTCCCACGTGTCTGATGTGTGTTGTTTATTCCAGTTGGCGGCCCAGCAGCAGCGTTATGCCCAGTTCCTGTTCCAGCTGTCCGACCTGGGCAGCTCCCTCGCCATCCCGCACCTGAGAGACGGGGCGCGCTCGCTACTCAAACTCATGCCTGCAGGTGGGACACTTCTTCTTTAGTCATTGTCCAATACTAGGGGTCTGGTTTGAGCATTTCCATGTACTCTTGTGTGCAAGGCTGTGTACCGATCAGCTGGTGTTCCGCAGTCTCACACAGTTTGTTTATTTTGTATCTCATGACTAGTAAACCTCTTCACGGTGTAACACATAAATTCTATGCAAAGTCAGGATTTGTTTGAGATATCATTTTACTACAGCCATTTCATATCATTGGATATATTTACTTTGAAAATCCTATGGTCATGTACTGTACTTCTTGTGAACTTAAACAACCTTGTGAGTCAGTTACTGAGATCTTTAAGGTTTCATGTTTTGCGTATTTTGTTCATTCTTTTTCATCATATAAACCTTGCAAAATGTCTATCACAGGTTCTTGAATAGTGATGAAAATTTTCACTTGTCAACAATGTGACTTTTGTGAAAGGTAAACTCTTTTTATTTTCATAACATGCTGTTGTGAAAAATAGTCACTAGACTTGAAAAAAAATTCTTCTTATTTCTGATGGTCTGACTTTCCTGCAACATGTTGATTTTGTCTGTAGATACCCACACAGTGGATAAGCTGCGTGCCCTGTGTCTGGACCATGCCAAGCTGGGAGAACAGAGCCTGTCCCCGTCCCTCGAGTCCCTCTTCTTCTCACAGTCTCCGGCTCAAGTACTCTATCATCTAGAGGTAAGTCTTACACAGATGCTGGAATGAAATGTAGTTGTTTAAGGCCACACCATCTTGTTTCTGTATCTGTATCTATAGCCTGTATAACTGCCCTTCAGCATAACACACCAGCTTCACAGGCACGCGGCGCGGTAGCAGCTGGTTACATTGCATGAACAACCTGCCACACCTGATATTTGGAAGCTATCTAATGAGGATGCTCCTACAGTACATGGGTCCACCCTACGACAGTTCTAGTGAAAAACTATATTTTTTAAGACCTCCATTCTGGGTTGATAACTCTGGTGCTTAAAGGTATAACTATTGTTTCCTTGGCTCTTGGACATTTTGAATTGAAAATGAAGGAATCAGCTGTAACAGAGGTCTTTGAAGAAAACATGAATCTGACCAAGGTACTTTTCCACTAGACTTAATCTTTTGACGATGTTATGTCAGTCACACGATGGCTAACACCATGTTCCTTTGCCTTGGTCCACAGGTTGTCTATGCATTGCTTATGCCAGCCAACCAGCCATTGGGGGAAGACGCCTTGGAGTTTCAGATCAACTTCCTGAAGAGCGGAGGTGTGTCCTGTGTGCTGAACATGCTGACCAAGAACAACTTTCTCCCAAATGCCGACATGGACACCAGAAGGTAAACATGCCAAATTTAGCTATGTCCTTGGTGCTGAACTGCCATGTGTACCACACACAGTCCCCTTGAGCAGACATTTAGGTAGGATTTATAGACAGGCCATTCAAAAGTTGGGTGGAGTGGGGAATGAGACTTCCCCTATAGACTCTATTGATTAACAATTAGGGTGTCCTCTGGGCACCCCCTGCTAAAGTAGGGTGTCTAATTTCTTTTTCTTAGTGTAGGGTGTCCAGATGCCCTGCTAGCTAGTAGCCTGCCCTTGAACCAAAGAGCAAGAGTTTCAATCCTAGATCTTGTGGCATTCATCACTCATGCCACTGGAAAGCATTCTGCCTGTGGGCTGTTACTCATTGAACCTGTTGAAAAGAGCCAGAGAAATTTTCCTGGTACATGTACAAGAAACTTGTGCATGTCTTATCCAGTGAAAGAAGAGCTTTCCAGTGAGGAACAAAATATTCAAATCTAAAAATTTAATGCTTGCTTTTCAATTCCTAGAAATAGTCATCTATGGCATTGCATTGAACAAACCGGATATAACAAATCTTGCATCTTGTTTTTCCCCATCTCAGGTCTGCGTACCTCCAAGTCTTAAAGGTTGGTAAGCTTATGCTGACGACAGTCGGTTACGCTATGGTCCAGCATGTTGCGGAAGCGTGCCAGCCGGACAGCCCTCACTCCGGGACGGTGTCTGCCAGCGCCCATAACCACGCCATTGTGCTCCAGCAGGCCCTGCACCACATCCCCAACCCCAACGCCGAGTGCATGCTGAGGAACGTGGCTCTGCGCCTGGGGCAGCAGTGTGTCGAGGATGTAAGTTGTTGTTCATCCATTGTCTATATTGAGAACCTTGACTTCACTTGTTGCTTTTGTGAATCTGCAAGGTTTACTTAGCACAATAAATATAGAATACAACACGGGGTATTCCGTATCACCCGAGGTACCAGCCCGACCGCGGGTCGGATCGCCCGACGGCCGTAGGCCGGAGGGCGATCCGACCCGCGGGAGGGCTGGGACCGAGGGTGATGCGGAATACAACGTGTTGTATTTTATTTATGTCATACCTTGGCCATACCCACCCGAGAAAACACACATTTCAATGCGGAATGCGCCAGAAGTTGAGGGAGCTTTGTGTCCTCGAACAAGAAACTGTAGCAACATTGATTCCAATCTCCGAATCCGGTATTCGAATTTGCGACGGCCGCGCAACCGACGCGTTCGAAATGCGTTCGAAATATTCTATGGAAGCCTGTGTGATAACCCTCCCGAACCCTATGTGATCCGGATAGTTATCACACGGTCCGGAACACCCGTATCAGGCCCAGGCATGACATAAAGACTGTTATCAACTTGGAGTAGCTTGAAATTTCAGGACCTAAATCAGCTTAAATCAACATCACTGCAGCATCAACAACAGTGCTAAGTTAACATACGTCATCATATGTGTACCAATGGCTTCACATCTGGCTTAAACTTAGAAAAGTTGTACAGCATCTCAGTGTACTAAAACAGAAGCCCTATTAGTTGGTAGGTGACTTGTAGGGACAGGACAGTCCATTCCTTGAATCCAGTGCTAAATTTCTGACAAATCTGTATTCTTACTCATCAGGAAACACACAAAGCACATTGCAGTGTACAAGCCATGCATGCACACCTTGACAAGGTAGAAAGTTGCAGTTTGGTTTTCACATACAGTATGTTGACCTTAGTTTTGTTGTTTTCCAGGCCATGACGACCCTCCCAGACATGCCAGTCATTAAGGCCATTCAGAAGATTTCCTGGGCAGTGGCCAGCGGCAGCATGCATCTGGTGCACGGGTCCAACGAGGAGATACACAAGGCCTTCGACAAGGTAAAGCATAAGGGTCTTCTCCTATACGCGGAGCCTTGCCTGTTGCCTGTACAATGTACCTTGGTAAGATACTTTTGTGGGTGTGGCCTCTAACCAGCTGTCGACCAATCAGAGAATCATCTAAATGATTGTTTTCTTAGAGCAGAGCTGATTTCTCTGATTGGTTGGTAGCTGGTTATAGGCCACAAGCAAAAAAGTGGAAACCTCAGCCCGGTTTAGCAGAGCATCCCCAAGGTATATTGTATAGGTCATGAGGGAGCTTGCTTAGGAGAATGGGACTACAGCAGCTCAAAGACTTGTTATACTTTTCTTGTACAGTTTCTTTTCTTTCTCAAGTTTTCTTTATTTTTGTCTCTTTTTTTGATCTTTTTAAACTTATATGTGTTGGCTCTTTTACTTGGTGTTGGTCTTTTTGTCTGGATGAAGGACTATGGCAGATGCTTACAAAAGTTTCCAAAGGCAAAGTAACAAAAGCCATACAAATGGTCTTATCCTTGTGAAAATGGGCTTTTGTCATTGCTCAAGATGGAGGAAAATTGAGCTTTTAGAATGCTCTGGCCTTCTGTCTTGCCAAATGCAAAAAAAGGTTTTCATACCAGAATCATCTGAAAGAACATTTGTTATACTAGAGTTTGTTTTAAAGTTCAGAACAAATTTTGGTATGAAAAATGTCTTTAAAACACAAATTAAAGACTGTTTCTTTTATTTGAGAAAAAAGTGCTTGTGCCTTCAACCAAGTCTTTCTTTGAATCTTTCCCTTAGTCTTTTCTTTCTGTGTTTTCGTTTGCTCCAACTCTGAATAAACCCCGGGCGTGTGTGTTCAGTTCCGTGTGTGTTCACAGCCAGGGCAGACGAAGCTACCCGACAGTGAAGACGTGCAGGTGTGTAAGGAGGCTCTGGAGGTGCTGACGGTGTCCTTGGCGCTGTGTCCTGTGGCCCTGGAGGCTCTGAGTAAGGACAAGGTTTGGCAGTGTGTCATCATCGACCTGCTGCTACACTGTAAAAGCAGGTAAGGTTCAGCTGTAGTGTTGTTTGTGTTATGTAGTGTTTCCTTTGACCTGTGACATCGTAAGCTATTTGTATGCTAGTGCTTTTCATTCTGTAAATTGTCATTCATTTAGGTCTACACAGTGTCTTTTAAACATAAAAAGATCTTTGGACTCTCTAATAATCATCATTTTAGTGTTCTACTTCTAGGCAAAGATTCATTGAAAAGTTTGCTGATAAAACGCAAAGACACTGCATGAACTTAAGCTATGAATCACTGTAATCCAAATAGGCATCAATATTGTGAGAGGGGTCAATTCTATAACATGTATTTGTGTGAAAATTCTTCTTTGTTGAAGATAAAATCATGTGAGTAATATTTTATTTATCAATTTCCAGAGCGGTGCGAGTGTCTGCAGCAGAACAGTTCCTCCTCATGGCCACCAAGTGCTGCACCGGCCACAGACCTCTGGTGTTCTTCATCACACTGCTGTTCACTGTACTGTCGGTAAGTGGGCATGCTTCCTACAATAGAGTAGCAGTTTGAAACAATGTAGGGTTCAGTTTGGGGAAGATTGCAGTTAGATCCTTTTAATTTAAAGAGTTCCAAAATATTTGCCTACTTCTTATTGAGCCTCAACAACAATGTTGTCATATGCAAATTAATTCTGAACACTAAATCTTCCTTTTTGGCTTATTATTCTGCCTTTTTTCCATTTGCCAAACAGGGTACAGCCAAGGACCATGCTAGAAGTTCAACAGAATATTTTCAGTTACTTTGTAGGTGAGTACATTTTACTGAGCTTAAAACTCTCTGCTTATGAGGTGTCTTTGAAAGGTAAATGTACCATTGAAAGCTTAATCTAAACTAAGCAGTTGAAAACATTTGTGTTAACCATTGTTTAATGTACAAATGTATTTTCCTCTCTAGGCTGCTAAACTATGCATGTGCCAGCAATGCCCCCCTCCCCACTGCTGAAGTTCTCCTGAACAACGAGATCCAGTGGCTAAAGAGAGTCAGGGTAAGTCATAAAATCTCTATTGAATCGGTGTTACTTATTCTCAATGATATTTGCGTATAGGTCATCTATTTTGTAAGCTGCTTAAAATGATTGTAGTCCTAAGGACAGGACATTAAGTTGAGGTTCACTATTTGATGTTGACAATGTGGTTGCAAATAGCTGGAAACTTTTCCCGTACATTAAAGCTGTATATACTGACAGTACTACATTGAATCTATGTATATGTCACAGTAGAGATGGCGATTCAGGACAATCAGCGATTGTCCTAGGACAGATCGCGATCGCCGTTTGTCCTAGGACAGACTGCGATCGCGATCTGTCCTAGGACAATCGCCGATTGTACTAGTAGAGATTGCGATCTCAATCTGTCCTAGGACAAACGGCGATCGTGATCTTGTTATGACCATCTGAAGACTGCATGTAGCTTTTCAGTAGACTAATGCATTTCCATCTGACCCACAGATACGTTTCTATCTAACTCACCATCTATGATATTAGCTTTCTTCTTTTTTTGTTACACAACAGGACATGGTCCAACAGTCTGGGTTAGAAAACGTGATCGATGAGGCCCTGCTGGAGGGGCACCTGGGAGTCACCTGTGAGCTGCTGAGTTTCCAACCGGCCGAGAAAAAATACCACATAGGGTCCGAGAAGGGAGGCGCCAACCTCATCAAGGTAAGTGTTGTCAATGTTTCTCATTCAAACAATAGTCTTGAGCCCAGTCCTATTATCTTGATGTAATTTTAGGGTTTATTGTTGATGGGTCAAAGATGTAAGCAATGTGAGAAATGTTCTATAGAGTTGTTTTCCCATCATTCCAACATGCCTGCTTCTTGCCTCTGCTTGTTTAGAGGGTATAAACCTGAATAATGTTGAACTTCTTTCGTAGAATTTTTGTGCATTTTGAATGACTTTTTGGTCATCGTTCATCTATCTCTATTTAATTTGTTTTTAGAAGCTGTTAGGTCATTTGGAATGCCCTAATCAAAAGCAAGAAGGAAGGGAGGAATTTTTTTCTGGTTCTAGAATAAATGGAAGCTTTTCAGCTTCCCGTGCATGCACACCATCTGTTCCTATCTTAGGATACCAATTTGTTTCAGGAGCTGGTCGAAGAGTTCCTGTTTCCGGCGTCCAAAATCGTGCTGCAGGCCAGAAAAAGCGGGGAGTACCCGAGTGAACAGGCGCTGCCGGTCTGCTCGACGTCCAACACGACGAACGCGGCCTTTGACCTCCTTGTGACGCTGTGTACGGGGTGTGTGCCCAACCTGAAGCTGCTATCGGACATGCTCACAGAAATGTACTACTCAGGTAAATGCAACAAGCTTCCATAGATTTTTGCATGCCTCTGCTTTTTGTGGTATCATGTATGGGTCAGTTGTTAGCAGTCCTGCCTGTAGAACGGAAGGTAAAGGGTTGTGTATGGGATGTGTTCCCAACCTGAAGCTGCTATCCGACATGCTCACAGAAATGTACTACTCAGGTAAGGGTACTTTGATACGGTGGAAGTTTCCATTGATTGTTGTTGTTTATAACTGTCTCTGCTTTACGTGGTAGCATGTATGGGTCAGTTGTTAGCAGTCCTGCTCATAGAACCAAAGGTTTAGGGTTCAATCCCATCTGTTGCCAAATCGTCTTGCATTCTACTGACAAGGGTTGCAGTGGGGCTGAGTCCTTAGTATGGGATACAGTCCTCTGTGTGTCTGTATAGCAGGATAGTTTTCTCAGTACATTAAACATTTTCATACTACATGCACTGTATGTGTGTCTTTCTTTCTTGGAAGATTAGTAGTACATGTAGTCCACTTGGAAGATTAACTTCTCGTAACTTAAGCTAAATTGGATGTAAGTCAATTTCCTGATTTGAAAAATTATTTCCTTGTTCCTTCAGACCGAGATGCGCCCCTGATTGAGTGGGAGTACCTGCCGCCGGTGGGACCCAGACCTGTGAAGGGGTTTGTGGGACTGAAGAACGCTGGAGCCACCTGCTACATGAACTCTGTCATACAACAGGTGTGCAGCAGCTCCCTCTAGTGGTTTACTGTAGCATTGCAGAATCATTACAGTAGCTATGACAGTATCATGCCGAAGTTTCAAACACAAGTAGTGACAGCAAAACAAAGAACTAGGTCGATTATGGGTTCCCTAGCTTTTTGTCAATGGTACCACCTCAGAATGGCTGTTTTTTGTATCTTTAGGAAGCATCCAACTGCGGCATGAAAAACTGCAACTTTTCAGTTCAAAATGTGATAGTGAAGTAAAAACAAGGTCATGAAAATAAAGCTACCATGCCTGATTTTTCATATCCAAGATATTTCAGGTACCCTTTGATTTGATTTGATTTATTTATTTGGCTGTAAAAATGTACAGCCAGGGCTACCCAACTAGCCGAAGGCTATTACAAAGGGTTAAGCTAAGAAGTTGTCATATGTCTTTCTCTATTTCCAGTTGTACATGATCAACTCGGTGCGATCTGGCATCCTGACAGCAGAGGGCGCTGCTAACGACAACATGGACGAGGAGTTGTCTGGGGACGAGAAGCAGGACAGTGAGGTTGGTTGCGGGAGGGTACATACACGGGGCGAGTGTAAGTCCCTGGAAACACACAGTTTTATTTCATAAAAGTTGAGTGTTTGAACCTGAAAAGGACCAAAACCAAAAGTACAAGATCTGGGTGCTTTAAAGTGTCATGACATGTTGGTGATCAAGTATTCTTTTCATTCCATCTATTTGTGATTTTGGTGACAAACATACAAGAATGATTATGTTACTGTAAAGAAAAAGAACACTACCTCACTCAAAATAACGAGATTCCTTTAAATAGACTTGTAAATAAGAGTTTCCCCTTTATTCTTCTTTACTTCTTTTCATCTGATCACTTTGAGAAATTGAGCCTGCTTGCGTAAATGGAAAAAGGGGTGTGATAATAACAATAAGATTTATGGCCCCCAAAATCAGCCTGGCTGCTTGGGCCTGCAACAGTGTTGCTTTGTTTGTTTTGTGATGCTGATAGATAAATGAATAAGAAATAACGATATTCCTGTTTCTCGTTCCACGAGGCTGCTGACTCCACGCGGAGCGCTGACGATCGTTCGCAGGGAGGACAGATTATCCAGGTTGAAACACTGGGGTTTCCGTTTGATGGAGCTCTTTCCCACCTTCTGTTTGCTTTGGAATTTGTTTAGCATGTTCTTTAATCTTGTAAAAAAAACTCGCAACATTCAAATCAAGTGATGATGTTTAATTTTCTGTCCTGATACGTCATATTGTTTGTCACCTCACAGGATTTGATTTAAAGAAGAAAAGTCATTATGTATTTTAAAATGTTTTATGTAAATTTTCTTCATGTTTGGATCTGAAGAAAGTAAAGACTTTGTTTTTGTTGTATTAAAGCTGCTTAGAAAAGCAGCCAACATGTATGTGTGCCGTGGTGTGCAGAAAGAAAGTTATGATAACTACAATCAAACATGTACATGTAGGTTTTGTTGCACATTGAACATGATAAGACTCTGGAAAGACAAAGTGCAAAAGTGCTTTTTGCATGTATTCAAAATGAATTCTTCAATTCAAAGTGCAGAATAACAAAGGTGGGAACGGCCAATCAAACTTTGGGTCTGAAAAGTTAACAACCTTGTTTGAATTTACTCTTGTAAAAATGTAAAACCACAAATGTATTGTGGACATTAATAGATATTAAAACCATCGGCGTCAGCTGTTGCGACTTTCTCAAACTAAACTCACCTTTCTAACAAGAGTCCCCACAACACACCATTCTTTGTTTCCAAAATTTCTGTGAATTATTGATATTTGTGAAATCAAACCCACATCAGTCACAAGTGAAAAGAGAAACAGGAATATCATAAGGTTCACTTAGGCAACGGTGTGAAGATATTTTTCTGACAAATAGCTTTATCCTGTCTTGTTCTTCGTTGTCCTCTGTAGAGTAACATCGATCCCGGAGAGGAGAGAGAAAGTTTCCACATGGAGGACAAGCCGTCAGGGAAGCAGGAGGGCAGGAAGGAGTACGACATGGGCGTTTTACGACAGATTCAGGCCATCTTCGGCCACCTAGCTGCTAGCAAGCTCCAGTATTATGTACCAAGGGGATTTTGGAAACAATTTAGGTAAGACGCATTCTCAAACTTTGTGGTTGAACTTTTTTTCCAATTTAAGCGACTATAACTAGCAAAGCGCAAACTTGGAGTGCAGTTCTAAGAAAGCTGTCAGGAAAGTGTAACTGAAAATGGGTTTGATGCACATTTCTGTCAAAACATTCTTAAAGAAAGGAGTTCTTTAAAAGGTGTCATTTAAGAAAACTGTAGACTATAAGACTGCCATATACAACATAGAAGATACAGAGAAGTATCTGTATCTACCTAGTCGGTATAACCTCCCTTCGGCGCAACACACCATCTTTGGCATGTATGGAAGTGGATGTAGGTGTGTTAAGCTGTATTTGTCATGTTTGCTAAGGTCGAATTATTTTCCTTAACAGATTATGGGGAGAACCAGTCAACCTTAGAGAACAGCATGATGCTCTAGAGTTCTTCAACAGCCTAGTAGACAGTCTAGATGAAGCTCTAAAGACACTTGGATACACACCTGTCCTGTCCAAGGTGCTGGGAGGATCCTTCGCTGACCAGAAGATCTGCAAAGACTGTCCTCACAGGTATTTATTAACCTTTATAACACTGTTATAGCCATTTGGCCAATCCTCTATCGGTTACAGAGTTAGATAGCAGGGAGAAGGTTAAGAAACATTTCACTGCAACTGAAGTTTTTCCATGGTATACGTTAAGTTTGGGTTGAATCTGTACATCTACAGCCACTTGTATCCTGAATCCTGATTTTCATGCTATTGGAAGGGGATGTCGTCTCTTAGAGACCATGTAAGCCTGAAGTTTTGTGTTATAGGATAGCAATATTTGCACCTAAAAGAACCCATGCCAAGGGGTATTTCCTGGTGTACTTTGTCTCAAATTGTTCGACCTGCTTCAGTTACTTCATGTGAGGCCTAAAACCAACCAATACCAACTACAAGTACACATTGAGAAGGCTTATTATTTATGCAGTACCAACAAGACAGTAGACAACAAAGAATAATGGCATGTTTTCTTCCCCCAGATACTCGAGAGAAGAGTCGTTCACGACCCTGAATGTTGACATCAGAAACCACAGTAACCTGCTGGACTCCCTGGAGCAGTATGTGAAGGGGGACCTGCTGGAGGGGGCCAACGCCTACCACTGTGAGAAATGTAACAAGAAGGTAAGAGATACTTCTATTTCGGCCACACTGGTGTTTTTCTTTTTCTACAGTTTTAAAGTAAAGATCTAGCAAGAGGTCAAGATGAAAACAGAGGGCTGAGAAGAAAACTTGAATATGACTTAAGTCACTCTCTGAAACTGTGTGTACAGCCACTGTGCATACTCTTCCAGTTCAGTTCAGTTTAATTTCTTTTGTAGGTCTAAGAAACAACAAAGTCTGTTTGTATGGTTTTCTTTAACCATCAAAGTGCAGATTGGTTGGAAATAAATCTATAGCATTATCTGCAAATTTACAATATCCTATTTCTGTGTTTGTTGTTATCATTTGTACCCCTACAATTAATTTGTTTTGTTTCCCCCAGGTTGACACTGTGAAAAGAATGTGTATAAAGAAGCTACCCCAAGTTTTAGCCATTCAGCTGAAGAGGTTTGATTATGACTGGGAAAGGTGAGTTGTAGCTCTACCAGCTCATATCTTTAGTTCAGTTGAACATCCACCAGGCCATTATGAATTTACAGCCTTTCCATGTCCATCACTAAAGTTGATAAGACGTTGATGTGTTTAAAATGTTATGAAAGCTTTCCGCTGTTGTAAATGTCAAATGTGCTAGCAAAATAGATACTTCTGGAAACCTTTTTCTCTGCGTATTGTGAAAGATATCCCGTATACAGCTTTAACATCTGCTAGCCCATACATGTAGGGTTGGTACTAATCTTTTACCTATTTGTGTCCACAGGGAATGTGCAATCAAGTTCAATGACTACTTTGAATTTCCTCGTGAGTTTGACATGGAACCCTACACAGTTAAAGGACTAGCCAAAATTGAAGGTAAGTTTTCAAAGGATAACCACTTTTAAATCAATCCCCTTTCAGTAGGTATAAAATTTTCTGGGATTTGAAACCATTTAAGGATGAATTGATTCTAGAGGGTCTCTCCCCCAGCCTATGATTTTCTGTGATATACTCATAATATGTTTCTATGCAATTGTTGTTGAATGCTGATATGGACTGGGAAAATCTAGCAGTAAACTCTATTGCTCTTTGAGCCACAATCATCCAGCTTAGTGTCAGAATACAGAAACTGTGACTCTTTCAGTTGAATATGAGATTGTAATACATGTAAATGACATAAAACTATATAGTGCAGTTTTGAAGAAGTTCTGCCTTTTCCAGGGGAAGAGATCCATGGAGACGATGAGAGCCCAGACAATGAGGATGCCGAGCCACCCAGTACCAAATACAGACTGACTGGCATCCTGGTACACAGTGGACAGGCTAGTGGGGGGCACTACTACTCCTACATCATACAGAGGTACTACAGACACTGTGATATATTGGAAAACAAAAGGATAGGCCTAGAACGTGCTGCCATTTCTGTGTGGCTTCTAGTAGCACTGAACATTCAAGTTTAAAAGGTTTACTTGGAAAGGCTGAACAAGAGGCAAGATCTACATGTACATTTCAGTCATCAAGAAAATTGTTTTAGATGACATTTTGTTACCTGTCTTTCTTACAATTTGCAAATCGCTTAGCTTCAAGGCCTAATTACTTGATTGTAAAGCTTCTACGATAAGAATTTATTTTACTAGATGCCTGTTAATTTTTTATTTGTGACAACAGGTCTAAGGTTGCCAGGTTTGATTACTTGGCTGTAAAATGTCAAAGAAAGCCAGAAGAGGTGACTTTTTGTCTTGAACGTGTGTTTGTGTTTGTTGCAGCAGATCCCCTGAGGGACAGCTGCGCTGGTACAAGTTTGATGACGGAGAGGTGACTGAATGTAAGATGGACGATGATGAGGAGATAAAGAACCAGTGCTTCGGTGGGGAGTACATGGGGGAGGTGTTCGACCACATGTTAAAAAGGTGCTGTATAGTTTGAACTGGTCTCTTGTATTCTACTGCAAATACAGTAACATACTGTGTAACATACTGTTTTGTTGAAAAGGCGTCGATAACACCCTGGTACAAAGTTTCATGATATTAACGGCACCAATGAATGTGGACAAGAACAGTAAAGTACAGCATGATAAAGTTGAGGTGTTCAACCACATGTTAAAAAGGGGCTGGTCTGTTCAATACCAGTGCTCTTAGTCTTACTTCTTGATCAGACCACACTAGAAACATATCTTGTTTTGCAAGACTTTTTGTAGCAAAATAAAAGCAGAAGTCAAAAAGTGATGTCAAACAATCTGTAGGTATAACTTGACATACAAATTGATTCTGACATCAATTTGAATATAAGATGATTTTTCACATACAATGACTTGAAGCCCTCACAATTTGTCATTTATGTCTTCATCATAAAAAGTATTGTGACTTGATGATAAAGTGCTTACATCTTTGAATTCTATGAGCAATACAAGCAGTCCACATTGCATGTAAGTTAGTGAAATAATTTATCTAAACATGTACAGCTACCTTGCAGGTTCCATTATCAAAGTTTATATTGACTGTGGCCTTTTCCAGAATGTCCTACAGACGGCAGAAAAGGTGGTGGAACGCCTACATTCTGTTCTACGAGCGCTACGACGTAGGAGACATCGAACATGTGTCAAAAAGTATAGAAGAACTGTCACTAGGTAAGCAACCAAACAAGAAGAAGATTTCTGACTCAAGTTATACTGTACCAGGTCAAAAATGTAGCTACTACAATGTACTTATAAATTGAACTGTCAAAAAGTGTTGAAGAATTGTCACTACATGTAGGTAAACAACCAAACGGGGAAGAGATTTCTGTTAGGTCAAAAATGTAGATACCATTTTTTTAATAATATAAATCGAACATGTCAAAAAGTATAGAGGAATTAATTGTCACTAGGTAAGGAACCAAACATGTTAAACAGTTTTCTGCCTTGTCTCAGTATACATGTAGTAAGACAAAGGAGGTAGATACCATTATGAACATGGAGGAAGCTTCATGCTACAATGTGTATTCACTTTTATTTGACTCTTGGCATTTAGTGATTGCATGTAGAAATTGCATGACAGTAGATAGAAAAGTTTATGTTGAGGTACAGGCATTGTGTTAAATTGGAAGTTTGTTTTGTGAATTTTCTTCTGGATGAATGTTGAGCTAAGCTTTCTGTTATTTCAGAAAACAAGGGCGGTTTAGGTGTGGGCATGCCGCTGCCGATCGAGCGAGCGGTGAGGAAACAGAACGTCCAGTTCATGCACAACAAGATGCAGTACAGCCAGGAGTACTTCCAGTTCATGCGCAAACTCATCACCTGCAACGCTCACTACATGAGTCTGCAGCCTGGGCAGGACGAACTGGTAAGGTCTTGTTTTGAATTTTCAAAACTTTAACAGAAAACAAAGGCTTATTTTGCAACAACAGTCTGTCAGTACAAAATGTATATTACAAAGAAGTTATAGATGCTCATGCACATATAAAAAAATTATTTTAAAAACTTTTGTATTCTGAAAACTGTTACCATAGGTGACGGAAGGCCTTTTGAAAACCAACAGGTTTGGAGCCTTCCCTGCCTCTGTATCATATCTCATAACTTCTTGATGTATAGTATCGTGTTCAAATTGACAATACACCATGTATATAAAATAACAATTGTTCCCTCCTTAGAGTCGGGAAGTGGAGGAGCTGGCCATGTTGAGTATCCAGCTGGCCTCAAAGTTCCTCTTCACTACAGGGTTCCACACCAAGAAGACACTCAGGTAAAACACAGTTGTACATGTAACTCCCAAAACAGCTCAGTAAAACCCTTCTTAATCTTAGGACTGTTACTGATTCTTCTCGCATGAAAATGTGACTTTGTTAAAAGTACTACTGTTGCTAAATGCAACTGGTTTCAATATTGCTGCACTATCTTTCGGAAGGTGGAGATCCGTGTTTGTGGAGATGTCTCGGGCACATTAAAGTGGAAGGATTAGCAACCCCTCCCTGTAAAAATATACCCTGCTACTGAAACAGTAAGGAAACAAGGCACTACAAGGGTCTGAACAAACAAACATCTGCTATCTATAAAAGAAATATGTTGAACAAGATTTGTGTCTGTCATTCCAGGGGTTCAGCGAACGAGTGGTACGATGCGCTAAGCGTTCTGCTGCGACACAGTCGTACAGTCCGCAGCTGGTTCGCTCACAACGTGCTGTTCAGCCACCCCAGTCGCTTCTCCGAATACCTGCTCGAGTGCCCTAGTTCTGAGGTGAGTGAGTGAGTATGTGAGTGAGGATGTGAGTGAGTGTAGGTACAAAATGTATGTGAGTGAATGTGAGAGACTTTGGCAAATGAATGCTTTCCTATTTTGTTTTGTGCTGTCTATGCTCAACCTACTGGGCTTTAATGTATGGTATAAGACACCAATTAACAATAGCAAAATTGCCTAAATTTTGCATGAATCAGACTCAGATACTTTATTTCGCCAGTAGCTAATATACATTTGTAAGAAGCTAGTCTTCCTGGATGTAAAAGTAACAAATTACATAAAAAGCTGCCCACCATAACAAGGAAAGATCAAGCTGACTTTTCCCTAAACTTGTAAAGATGTATGTTACAATTAGTTTTTCTTCTTCCAGGTGAGAAATGCCTTTGCAAAGATTATAGTGTTCCTGGCCCATTTCTCAAGAGACGACGGTCCATGTCCTCCTCCCTTGCTACCCGGAAAACAAGGTAGGAAATCTTCTGTCATCCATCAAAACAGTGAATAGAGAGTGGTCTCTACTGTGCTTGTCAACTGATTGCATAGTTCCTTCAGAGCAGCATAGTTACAAAGAAAGTTCATGTTTAAAAGAAAGCCAGTACGCATGCAGGTCTTTCTAAAAATTTCTATTGTTGTTTGTTGTTGTACTGTTTGCCAGGAAACCGATGATCCATTGCTGCTGGAAACACAATGCTTTAACAAATATGCCTTTGTTTTTCTCTGTGAGTTTCAGAATCGTCTGCCCTGATAAATATGTCCGTGGTGCATGTATTAATCTAACCCTTGTCTCTTCTCTAGCCCCGGCTGTAATCGATGCGAACGCCACGTTGAGTGACCACCTCCTGACGGCTGTGCTGGCTCTCCTGAAGAAGGAGGTGTCAGAACACGGCAGACATCTCACCCAGTACTTCCACCTCTTCCTCATGTATGCAAACCTCGGACTGCCAGAGGTAAGGAAAACGTTCTATTGGCTTAAAAACTTACACTTTTACATGTAGAAGTCTTTGTTAAAATATATCTTGAATTTCGTTGGTTGAATGATAAAGTTCATTGAAGGATAAATTGATTGATTGATTCACTATCTTGAATGAAGCTGGTCGGAAATGGTAAAAAGCTTTTCTTGATACCATTTCTAAGTTGTTTTTGCTACTTTGTTTGAGCAGTCAACAGTGTACTTGCCAAAGAGGAGAGCACAAGCTGGAACTTAACTGTGAAAACTAAGTTATTTTGAGGTTGCTTGCAAAGTTTGAAACCTGTGTCTGTATGGCTTTCTGTCTCTGCTTGTGAACTGCATAACTCAAGAAGTTGTGGATGGAGTGATATGATGTTTGGTTTGTTGGTAAGTTTTGGAACATGGACATGCTAGATCAGCATGGCAATGGTTAAATGCTTGAATATCCATTCCAATTTCCAGAGAACCCAGCTGCTGAAGCTGAACGTGCCCGCCATGTTCATGCTGGTTGCGCTGGACGAGGGTCCGGGACCCCCCATCAAGTACCAGTACGCCGAGCTGGGCAAGTTGTACTCCGTGGTCTCACTGCTGGTGCGCTGCTGCGACGTCTCCAAGTACATGCAGTCGTCTATATCTGTGAGTATAGGATCTTGCTGCCCTGTATCGCATAAACTGATATAGCTTAGCACTTTTAGTAGCTCTGTTCTGTTGGGTTGGCAAGTACAGGCTGCATAATGGACTGAATAGTTTTAGTCCCTCAACCCTGGGTTACCCCTACTCTTCTCATAACAGTTGTGGGTTCCCAAATGTACTCAACAAGTACAAATGTTGCTCTTCTTGGGACATATTTCACCTCTATCGGAAAGTATATCATATATTGTGAGTTGTTACAAGATACCAACCGTATTATAGTAGGTTCTCCATTTGAAATGAAAATCAGTCCTCCTTTTGTATTATTAGGTTTTGTTGTTTCATGAGAAGAAATCTCTCCTACATCTATCTGTATTTTAACTACTTTTGTCCCATGTTGATGTGTAGATCATCTTATTAATAGCCTCCATTTAGTGTTGTGATAAAGGCCTACAGTCCTAAACATGATTAATCTTTTGTGTATCCAGGGCAACCCTCCCCTAGCCAACCCCCACGGTGACCCAGTGTGTCAGCAGCCCATCATGCCGCTACAACCTCAAGTCCACGAGATCCTCTTCGTCAGAACAAGCTACGTCAAGAAGCTCATAGAAGACTGCAACAACTCTGAGGAGACTACAAAGTTGCTTCGGGTAAGTGGCAGATCTGATAGCTCCCTTACAAAATATCGAACATTGTAACGTTAAGTGTTATTCTGTTGTTGATCTTGCAACACATAGAAAACAGCAATGCAGTTCCCGCCCAAGTGGGACTGCTTATCTAGGTGCATTCATTTCTGGATCTATTGGAAACTCGTAGTATTACATAATGTCCTTTTTGTTATGTTAATAGCTGAATAGGACTTAAAAACCAAAACTAACCTAAGAAGAAAACTCGACAGATTTGTTTGAACCTGTTGTTTGTTGTGTAGTTTCTGTATTTGCCTGTGTTTTTGATATATACTGAATTTGAGTAGCCTAAGGTAGTATGTGGGGAATATGGGAACCCCTGTTAACTAGCTAGGATGGCACCCATGCTAGAAAATGAGTTGAAATTGATGCAATTTGAATTTCCTTCTTTCCTGTAGTTTTGTTGCTGGGAGAACCCTCACTTCTCCTCGACGGTTCTGAGCGAGCTTCTGTGGCAGGTGGCATACTCGTACACGTACGAGCTCAGGCCGTACCTGGACCTGCTGCTGCAGATGCTGCTTATCGAGGACTCCTGGCAGAACCACAGAATACACAACGCACTCAAAGGTTGGTTCATCTCCTTTTCCAGTTCATATCACTTCTTCTTGTTTTATACACAACAACATTGCAATGCATGTCGACTTTACAAAACCACAGAGTAGATGTAAACAACACACTCAAAGGTGTGTTTGTTTAGTAGACTGTCCATTTTGAATATACAGTCAGATCTGTCCAAGAAGGCCACTCGGGATTGATAAAATCTGGTTTTAATTGGAGAGGTGGTCACTAAAGACAGGTGTTAGTGCTTGTGTCAATGGCAAAAATTGTATAAGGAACCACTAATGAGTGATCATATTGGCCAGGTAGTCCTTATGTAAAGGTGGTCACTTGTAGTACAGGTTTGACTGTATTTTACCTCTTTTTCTGGGATTCTTTGTACACCTCAACATTTATAATGCATGCAATCTTAGCGAAAGCACAGTGTTGTTATGCAATAGATTCAAATTTTTGTTTCTTTGTTAGGAATTTCCATTTTACAAACTACAATTTACTACCCTTTGTACATCTAAACTTTAACAAAAATTATATTCAAACTCGGCAGAACCACAGAATGTACAAAGACTCGAAGGTCAGTAAATTGTAGTTTTTCCAAAGTGAATTTCTGTATGACTTTGACTTTCCATTGTTTGTCGTAATTATTGAGAGCTAGGCTAATTTCTTTTGTAGAAAAAAGTTGAATGTATGTAGTATTGTTCTTGTCACAACCTGTGTAGAAATAAAAAGACAAAGATAAAGATAAAACTGAATCGAGATGTTTTTGAAATATTTTTTAGGCATTCCAGATGATAGGGACGGCCTGTTCGACACCATCCAGCGCTCCAAAAACCACTATCAGAAACGGGCCTACCAGTGCATCAAGTTCATGGTGGCACTTTTCAGCAGGTATGGTGCTGATGCTCTCTCTAAGAATTGTAATAGGACAAAAGCATCGAAATTTATATGGTTTATGTCATTAGCAGACAAAGTAAGTAAGTAAAGCAGTCACTCTCAATTGAGGTGAAGCATGATGCTTTTTTAGCAGACAAAATGGGTATTTATGCAGATGATTTAACATTTTGATTCATGTTAATACTTATATTTTATTTATAGATTTATAAGAAATATACAAATCGCTTGCTTGGTAGAAAACATTAGCATACACAGACTTGAAACATTATGTTTTGTCTTGTTACATCTACTTTGGACTCTTGTCCATTCAAGTCTTTGACGGCTATTTTTAAAAAAAAACGTAAGCAATCAATATTCTCCTCCATACCCTCAGCTGCATGCCAGCACAGCAGATGTTACAGAGTAATGGGGACCTGAAACGCAAGTGGACCTGGGCAGTGGAGTGGCTGGGAGATGAGCTTGAGAGGGTTAGTAGGAAAACATATCTATTGTCCGCTTTAGTCTTTGCTTGTCGTATTGAATAGATAAAAGTGGGAGACAGGGAGTGAAGGCGTGAGTGAGTCAATGGATATAATGAATGAAATATCAGCGGTACAATGTAACAACAATCAGTTCAACATAATACTACATTTTGACTGAAATGAATGAATTTCTACTTGCTTACTTAAGTCCAGGAAGCTCATACTTACATGTACATTTTTTATATTTCAGAGGCCTTACTCAGCCAACACTCAGTACACCTACAACAATTGGTCACCCCCTGCACAGTCCAACGAAACTTCTAATGGGTAAGCTAAGGACTTTATCTATAAATATGCCCTCATATTTCATATGTTTTACAGGAACAAATTTCCACATTTTCAGTACTGTTGCTTTAACTGGATGTTTACCATTTTCTATAGGATTCTTGAAAACTAATCAGTTCTGTTATTTGTTTGCAGGTACTTCCTTGAGAGGTCACACAGTGCTCGTCTAACCCTGTCCAAGGCCTGTGAGCTGTGTCCAGAGGAGGTATGTACACTTTCTTTGACCATTCCTACAAAATACAGTGACAAGCACAGCTCCATACAAGTACATGTAGCCGATCTTTCTTGTAAATGTAGCCTTTGTTGTAAATGTAGCCTTTGTTGTAAATGTAGCCTTTTTTGCAAATTCAGCCTTTGTTGCAAATTCAGCCTTTGTTGTAAGCCTTTTTTACACATTGAGTGTACAAGATTTTATTGCTTAGTCGTTGGCACTGACAAGGTAAAAATGATTTTCCCACTACAGGAGCCTGAGGAACAGGAGGTAGTGGATGATGCCGACAGCTCGCCCCCGGATACAGGCGTCACCACACACTACTCCCAACAACAGATCCACCATATCCAGCAGCAGCAACACCCAGCCACAACGCACCATGGTGTCAGCATTCCCCCAAATAACCAGGTAAGAACCTGTCACCTTTATCCTCTCACCTTCAACCTCTCACCCTAACCCAGCCACAACACACCATGGTGTCAGCATTCCCCCAAATAACCAGGTAAGAACCTCTCACCTTTATCCTCTCACCTTCAACCTCTCACCCTAACCCAGCCATAACGCACCATGGTGTCAGCATTCCCCCAAATAACCAGGTATCCAGTCCATAGCAAGCTTTATATCATTTACCTGGGCTGTGATAACATTCGGTATGGTCCATATTTTACTGTATACCACAATCTTCTACTTGTATCACACAGGCTTTCATAGAATAGCTCAAATGTACATTGCGTGCGCCCTATGCACCACTGTCAAAAATCTAACTAAATTCTGGATTAGAACGTTAACGTTGGAATAGATGACCATACAATCTATCATTTGAGGACACCAAATGTTTTCATCTTCTGGGGCTTTTTGCATTGAAATGTGTGTTTTATCGGGTTGGTAGTCAGGCCGATACCTCACATGATACGGAATACACTGTGTTGTGTTCTCTATGTATTAGCTACGTAAGGATGTTGGATACTGAAAAGTTAGTAATTTCCTCTTTTTCTTTCCCAAGCAGGCAAATCCTGGTAACTACGTCCCCCCAGCCAACATCCACCACCAGAACAACACCATCAACAACGCCCTGACCGGCCAATCACGGCAGCCGGTTCAGTCACATGACAACTCCGACAACGGTGAAGATAGCGACAGCATTCAAGGCCGAAGCAACAACGAGTTGTGACGACAAGACTGCTGAAACAAAAACTCCTGTATTCCCCACTGTATAATTCCCTGCCCCGCAATACTCTTATGTTGAATATGTTAGGCGACGTTATACTTTACTTAAAAATGTACAGCATGTTGTGTGGTAGCTTCTTTGAAGGACTACCATGTACTTTAAGATGAAACAACATTCACAAAGGCTCTTGCTGCATCTCTGCTTTTTTTTTGCAAAAAGATGTTCAGCGCAATAGGCTGAAGAGAATGTTTTAAAACAATTTCTGTGGATATTCCATGGCCATGTTTGCATAAAGCTGTTGCAAAAATACCACCCCGGAAAAAAGTATACTACTTCACTATTAAAATTGAATATACACATATTATGCAAATATTAAAATCACAAAATAGAAACCTTCTTTTCCCCAGCCCTAATATGCAAAATGTACATCATGTTATAAATCAGGCATTTTTTCCAAAAATATCCCTCTTTATGTGAGGGCCCTTTTTCACAAATTATTTATTGGTTCCAAGCAATGTTATGACTTCTTTTGAAATTCAAATGGAGTCTTAAAGATGGTCCTTACTTGTCTTCGCCTTCTAAGAAAATGTATCTGCACACAAGCAAAGATTGCTTAGCAATTATTATTTGCCTTGCACGTGTGTTCAAGAAGATTCGGGCAGTACCATTTCCACACATATCTTTTCTTCTGAGCAATTGTTTTTAAAATTTTTCCTTCTTTCTGTTGAAAATTGTCAAAGCTTTCTTTTCACCTTTAAGACAGGAATGCGTTGGTGTGATACCCGGTTGTGAAAAGGGAGTAAGCATTTGTACAAAATAAGGGAATATGTGATTCCTACCATGTTGCATGCTTGTCGGTCAAGAGGTGACAGCAAACAAAAAAGAGAAAACGTTTTATATCCTAGCCCCAAAATGTACATGAACCTATTTGTATTATGCCGAAGAAGTATGATAACGTAAAAAAATGTATGAGTACAAGTATATCAATGGGTGACGCTCCTAACCAAGGGGGAAGGGTTATTGTTGTACCATTAATACTGGATTCATGGCTGTTACTGCTAGCTCTTCAGTTGACTTACATTCTTTCATTTTAATTTTGAGACTTTTCTCATGTAGTGATTTTATGTGCAACTCGAACTGAAGTAAAGAAGGGGGTTGTGAAATTAAAACGAAGATATCGAAGCGCAAGAGAGGAAAACCTGCTCCGTTTTGACTGATGCTATTTTTAAGCAGAGTAGGCCCGTGCTTTGTTAGATGTTAGTTGTAGACAGACTAGACCGAAGGTTTGAAATCTGATTTTTTATCAGCCGTTGCTGCACAGATTTTTCTTGGCTGATGAGGAAGTATTTTGAAAGGACCATGCTCCCTTGCCTTCTCACGTTTCAGAGGGAGTCGATGTACAGATATCTGTTGTTCATACATGTAACTGATGTTGTCTTTGAATGCCTGTGAAAATATTGAAAGAAAAAGTGGATATTCGATAAAACTCACTTGGAAAGGAGTGCGTGTGTGTATGGTCAGAGCACTTTGTTATTAACAATCAAACGACGCTGTTTGCTTGTAAAACGAGGGGTACCAAAGGGGAAAAAGCAACATATGATGTTATATATTAAGAAACTTTAGGTGAAGAAAAATGCTTGTCTGTTAAGATGAATGCAAATGAGTCCAAACTCCTCCGGGGTTGAGTTGAAGTGTTATGTATAAAAAGGGATGAGGAATAAAGAAGAAATCGTCCAAGCACAAACTTTTCTCCTGTATATTATTATCATAAGAAATGTAAATACCGTACATAAAGCAGTGGAAGATAAACGATATTTTATCTGTCAACGTTCACAATGCTATTTTGAAAGAGAAGTAAATTATTCGTAGAAATCGCCAAAATTTCATAAAGATTTTTACACTTAACCGATCAATAGAAAATATCTTTTTGCTTTTTTAGTCCAATCCATTTATCTACTAAAACAAAAATAAATCGAACCCTTCAAATAGCTTTTGATTGAAATAGATAAAGAAAGGTTTTGCTTTTAATTTGTTTCATTTTCCTTCTCTGCTATCAACTTGGTCTAAGATTGGTTTGAGTTATAGAAAAATACATAGCAGTGATTTCATGAAAGTTATTAACTTGAAATATGCTTTAACTTACTCCGTTGACAGGTCGATTGTTTTAAGTTGGCCTGACTCCACAGTCAAATAAATGATCATTTCACGAAATGTACAAACATATAGTCTGATACCGTTGTGAAATCATGCAGATTTGTCGGTCAGAAATTAATCTATGATATGATAGAAACGCCAAAGACGACGTGCTAAAATTACGGCAGTGCTCAACGGTTGTGACCTTGAAAGTTACACCTCGACTTACCGTAACAGAGTCTATTTCCAACACAAATAGGGGTAAAAAAAAGAAAGTCGGTAGGAGTTTCTAGACAGACCTGTTAGGCTATGATACCTTATTTTACGTCCACCACTCAGGTCTAACTCTTCTTTCGGCAGCTTTAGAAGTGTGACGATGTCTGGAGAGATATGAGAAAAAAGAGCGACTTTCAAGAAGGTCGCGTTCGAAAACAGTCGAACTTGACAACGCGTTCGAACGCCCATTCATGACGTCAGAGAACTTTCGAACAGGGGTTCGTTTTTCTGAAAACAAGTTCGACGTAAAATTGGAATGGTACCTTTGTTTATATTTTTGAGTGATTCAAAGGGAGACAAATAGCTTGTTTTCGAGTTCAACATTTATTGCGTCTTTTATTAGATTAAGATCTACATTGTATTTCTAAGGGTACAAGAGACGTAATCTCCAAGCAGACTTGTGTTATGTTGGACAGCTCAAAACTATTCCTCCAAGCAGATGTTGGCACCTTTCTTGGTTATCTTGTCCCGTTTTCTGGCACGCAGCCCTGTGGGGCAACCAGAAAAGGATTTGATTCCCCTTCCCCGTTTTTGAGATTAGCCAACAATGTGCGTGACGTAAGTATGAAGTTCGAGCCTGCCATTTTTGACCTGCGTCACGAGACGAATTCGTCACAAAACGTTCTGAGAATCTCAAGTGTCCACGAAGGAAAACCCGTCGTTGGAGTGGTATGCTCCACACGCCCTCTCGATGAATGTTTGAACTGGGTCATACCAACAATGAAGGGGAGGTGCCGGTTGCACTATATGTAAACACCCTCGTGCTCGGCTAACACAGTAACAGGATATCGGTTGTCGGACGGAAACGGTCGGTCCTTGTTGTTGGAAACAACAGACTCTTATCCCAACTAAGCCTTCAACACTTCGGTAAGATTTCTAACATATATCATTCTTTCACCAACTTAGTTTGCTTTGTACATTCTAATCTAGATTTGTACAGCCAAGATTGAAAGTGTGATTCAATCGATGATAGAAATCTTGGTTGTAAACCACATGATACTTGGTAGCCATTTTGGACCGGTAAAAATTTGACGAAACATCACGACTAGCATATGTCCCTACCGGGCCAAGGTTATGTCATAAAACTGGTTATAGAACGTAGCTAGGTTGGACTGTGTCTCTGTTGTTTTGTTGTTTCAGAACGTTTGTAATGTTAATTGTTAGGCAACAGGTTAACGTATCGTCTTGTAACGTCAAATAATTTGTTTGACTTGAGGTCACAGTCCAGAATGTATTCAGCAAACGTAAATAGTAAGGGCGAGGGAGGGGCGGGGGTGTTGGCTTGTTGTGTTTTTTTTGAACGGCCATTTTGAAGCCACTCAAATCCGGTTCAGTTCAGTTTTGTAGTAAACGTTATTCTTGAATGGCCTTGAATGCTGATGTTGTAACATTATTTTCAACATTATAGAAATATTCTCATTCTAACGTCATTCACCCTACCACGAACCCCGTGTTGTTAGATCAAGGACATTGTGATCTCCTTGGTTAGATGGAATACTGATGTTGTTTCTCTGAACACGGTACACCATTTTCTACGCCCCCCTCCCCACCAGAGCTCGACTGGCCGACCGCTATTTCCTGGTGTCACTGGAAGGTCAACAATATGGCAAACTGTTAATCGCCAGACGGTTACTGGGAGGTAGAATCGGAAGATATTTCTGACTCTCCTAGGCATGTCATACAGAAAACGTGGCCCTCGTGTCGAAATATGATATGATGTTGTTGCCGTTGTTGTTGTTGTTCGCTTAAGACTTGGTCTTTAGTCTAGGTGCAAAGGTTTGAGTTCGTGTCGATAGTCTCTCTTGATCTTGGCTTTGTGCCACAGTGCCTTGAGCTTGCGTGTTGCTGGAAGTGTTTTTAGACGTTCGAGTTGAAATATGGCGAGAATCTGCATAACGTCCGTGTGAACGTTGACACATATGCACATGTCATGATATAAAAATGTACGGGCGATTCCATCATAAAGGTTACGGAGGGGCGCTCATGCAATTTGTAATACCCCCCCCCCCCCATCCGTTTCATTTCGATTACTGTAGCCATTGAAAACAAATAGTTTATGAAAGAATCCAAAAGTAATAGTTATTTGAAACAGTTACTTTTCAATACACTCTTGTGGTAAAATAGTGAATACGGAAAGTTCTTCTTGATGTAGCCCCCTCCCCCCCCCCACACACACACAAGTACACATGGTACCTCCCTTAAGGTCTCTTGTCTTATTTCTGGTTCGTAAAAAGGTCATTTGAGGCAACGTAACGTAGCGCTGTCTGACCATAGACCAGGGAATGATGAATATGTTGTGCATCCTATATTACGACCAAATGCATGTTTCAATGCCAAAATTGGACGAATTCTAGCACTATTATGGCATTAGAAATGAAGGATGCGTTAGACATCCACGTAACAAGATACTCAGCACAAAAGTCACCAAAACAACTGCTGGCTGGATTAAGTCAAGAAGTGATAGATTACAACGGTCAAACGTTTCAGGTAGCATCCACTACTTTTCGTCAGTGACTGTTCATACAAGGTGAATGGAAATTATGTGGACACAGGACTATGTACTAAACTTAATTAAGAGATGAACAATTTTTGTAGGAATAGAATCTCTCTTTAAAAGTCTGAAACAATACGACGTGACATTGGGTTAACGCACAATAACACGTACACACAGCTGTCTACCATCCTCTTTTCGCGTGCCGCCGCGGTGTTTTGCGGTAACGTAAACAGATGGCACGAATGAGGTCACCAATCGCGCTCGACTCACCTGTTCTTCTATCAGCCAATGGGCGCCAAGCACCAGACGTTACGTCATGGGTGAAATTGTCTGTTTTCCCTCTCTCGTCTGATCCGACAGAAAAATAAAGGCGTGCGATTGTATACTCGTTCGATTCAAGGTCCAAAGTCGTTCTAGAACGTTGACTTATAGTGTTCCATTGTCGTAACTATTACTACGTATTACTACGTAATAGAGGTTGTCAAAGCATTCTAGCAACATTTGCCAGTATTATCTGTGACCCATTCTGGAGGATGGCGTGTTAGAAAAAGGTACAAAGGTTATGATTTTTCCCAATATCTGTTTGGAGATAACGGTTAGAAACTGGGTTTGGGCTAGTTTTGTTTACATTTCTCATATACCTGTAACTTATTTCATTTACGCCTGCCCAAATTCCATGTTGTTATGTGTGTTTGGAATACCATTTACGCGTAAGAATATATGTATGAATATGGATTATTAATACGTCAAGCATGCAACCTGTATCTTTGTTATACTAAGATGTTCTCTCATGACCTCAATGGAAAACGGCCTGCCGGCCGATTTTAGTTCCTCATGAACAAACAAAGGCTCAAACAATCAAACAAAACTTTTTTTTTTTTTACACTGTTTATTCTCCTCTAGTTTCGTCCAACATTTCTCAAGGATAACCGTTCGCCATGGACTGGACATTGGGGATGGACATCCCCTACTACGCCACGGTGTTTGGGTCCTTGGCGGCGTTTCTCCTGATGTACCGACTTCTCAGCCCGTGGATTCTGCGCAGAATGTTCCCGTCCTACTATCACACACAGCCAGACAGTGCCAAACCGCAACTCCACGAAGCGTAAGGACATTTTGAAGTCTATAATGTACCCAAAATTGCCGTGATTTTTTATTCCATATCCACTGTTTATTCACCTATTTATCAAAATGTATAAAGTTATCACAATACATTAACAATCATTTAACACATACATTTTGATGTCTACGATGTACTTCTAAAATGTCTTTATAAAACATTTTCAATTTTTATCGCCAATTCATAAAAACTAAACAATACATTATCATACTTGACAAGGTTCTTACAATTTGACAACACATGTATGATGTCACTGAAGAATGTTATTCATTGAAACTTGCTTATGATTAGTATGCCATAAATCTCTGGATTATACATGATTAGTCAGTGACTAAGTGTCATCCAAAGAATGTACGATTTCATGACGTTTTTTTCACTTTCAGAACGATGGCCGCATGCTCCTCAATAGTGGTTGGCATCTGGGCATGCTCCGTCTACTTTTTGAACGACAACGTCAAAGGAAACCTCATTAGGTAAGTAGTCGTTGCCGCCAAGTACCAGAGAGGCATCGTCATTAGATAGCTTTAAACAACGCATATGCATTCAGTTAGATTTGCGAATATTATATGTGACAGGTCGTTCGGTATATCTTAACTAGCTGCTGCTGCGCGTGCCTGCGAAGCTGGTGTGTTACGCCGAAGGGCGGTTATACCGGCTATATAGATACAGATACAGATACAGATACAGATAGAAGCATGCACCAAGTCCACATTCAAGTGTACTACATTTGTTACACTGCCGCGTGTATACTATTGACCTTTTAGTCAAACTGAGTTCAGCACTTTGGTGATCAGATTCAGATATTTTTGTGGGCTATGTTATGTATGACTACTGCCGCCGCACCCTTGTGTATTTTAGGTACGATGCCCCGAGTGTCAGATACAACTGTGCAATCTTCTTGGGTTACGCCATGGCAGGTACAGTTTCATTCATCCTTAATCGTCCGTAGTGACAGTGTTTGCGCGCTGACATAAGACAGAAACGGGGACAAACATAGTCGTTTATCTGTAAAAGGGACTAAATGTGCGAACTGTTATTTTCAAGCCTTCTTGTGAGCTAGTGTTCTCACTTTATGTGTGATTCGATTTGAAAAAAAAGTACATATTTTGTATATCGATAATTGAGCGTTTTCCACCTTTATTATTATGTATTCATTTCCAGATTCTTTAGTTAGCTATCTATGCGACAGCAGTTGTAACTTTGACATATATATCTACGTAAGAATATTAAAACGCAGATATCTATTAATGTATGTCTACCTCCCCCAGATTCCTCGCTGATGGCGATACACCCGCAGACGGGCGGTGCTCTGTACCACATACACCACGCAGTCTCCCTCTTCGTCGGATATGTAGGAGTTGTAAGTGGCCGCTTGTTGTTGGTGTTTATTGATTGATGTGTAACATCTACTAACATAATTCCACCAGGGTACATAATTCCGCCACCCTGAACAGATACGTCAAACAGATCTTCAACCTAACGTCTCCCAGTATACTAGTATTGCGCTCCTGTATATCTAAACTGTGCATACCTGGGGGATGCTGCACTAGAGATCTCTCGAACCCACTGTTTTTCAGTGTGGCGGATTTATGTAACCCGGCGGATTGATGTTAATGGAGGTTTCAGCTTTCATATTATCCGTTTTCACGTGACATCATGATCGTGTCGACCTTGTTTCTAACTTCCCTTTTTTTTAAGCCAGAGGATGCTCTCTATCATTTGGATATTCTAATCCATTATTTCATCTTACCACGACCAATTACAGAACTTTCGTTCCTATCATTTCTTCCCGCAGTTCTACAGTTGTTTCCCCTACCACACCAACTTAGGAATGTTGATGGAGCTCTCCAACCCGTTTTTAAACCTCAGGCAAGTTTTATTTCTCGTGCATCCGTATCACCTCCGTCTAGTAAGTTGTATTCTACGAATGAATGCATTACCGTCAAGGAATAGGATAACTTTGATGAAGGTTAGACATCTAGGTAATAAGATGACAAAAAAACAGTTACACAAGCAACTGGACGAAATTTTGAAACAGTCAGACGTTTCAGGCAGCATCCGCTATCTTTCGTCAGTGACTAAAGGAAAGAAATGAAGAAAGGTCCTTGTTGCTTGAGTAACAGTTTTTTGGCGATAGGATTACTTCTTTCCCTAGTGAAAAATTTATTCACTCACACATTTCTCCTTCCCTTGCAGGTATATCCATAATTACCTTGAATACCCCACAAAATCTCTTTCGTACTTCTGGAACGGGGCTGCCTTTTTACTCACCTTCTTCCTGGTCCGCGTGGTGAGCATGGGCGGCTACTGGTACAACATGAGCCTCGCGGCGAGAGAGGTACGTTACCAACTCACTACCCTGGGAACCAGACTAGGACCGAGCCGCTAGCGAGTCCCTTCGGCGGCCCGAGACAGTCAGCCCGCTCGATCTAGATTAACGCTCCGGGGAGTTATAGCCCGGGAAGTGGACCGCGCCTTTACCTAGACTGTTGGTCGGTCAACTCTCGGGCTAGAACTCCCCCGTTGTGCTAATTTGTATCAGCGGGCTTATAGCTTTGGGTCGCCAAAGGAAATGGCTAAACGGCGGGATAACAGTCTTGCTCCCCATTATACGCAATATGATGTTTATAATAGTTCCGCTTAGTAAGTACTGTAGGTTTCATTCTACATTGTATATAGTAATGTAGTAATTAGAATTGTTGGAAAATAGACCTAGGTTTGTAACTTATGTTATCTATACATTGTTACCGTCGTGCAATAAAATCATTCAGTCATTACCAAATATGGTGTGATTGCACTAACGTAGCGTCCGCCATATTGTTGTGTTGACGCTTGCAAAGTCATTTGGGGGAGAAACACGAACGAAACAAACGCTCGCCATCTTGGATCTAGTACTAGCATTTATTCCACCAAGATGGCGGCGATCTAGCTCCCTTTTACAAGCTGTGACGTCACGTGAAAGAAAAAGACTCCTCCCTAGGCGTTAACGTTGTCTATTAAAGTTAGCCACCTTTAGATTTTTGTGTATGATGATTTAAGTTTTTTTGTCGAAAGCCTTTGCCAGAGTGCTAACTCATACTTGGTTCATTTTTATTGCAGGACGACTTTTACCAACTAAATATCCCAGTGTACATTTGCTACCTCGGCGGCGGGATTGTCTTCTCCTCGCTAAACGCCTACTGGTTCTCGCAGCTATGCAAGGAAGCGTACAAGGTTTTAACGGCGAAGAAAGAAGACTGATAATGCACTACAGGGTATAAATATATCGTCTACACCGAAGCCATTTGAAGATTTAGGTTGAATCATTCCATGTCTATTACACGGCGTAATCTCCTAGAAGATGTAGGGACTGGTTTATTTTACACGCGTTTTGCAGTTTTTTGCGTCTTTCAAGTGAAGAGTGTTTCCTCCTTTTCGCCCATTCTCCTAGATGTAAATGTGTAGACTAAGATGGACCCTACATCTGCTTGGAGATTAGTTTTACGGGCAGCCATATAGAAGGGCGAGTTTGTTGAGTGAAAGATTTGCTGTTGCCTTAAAGTATGATGCAGTTGTGTTCGGCAGCTGATTGTGCGGACACTCAGGCTAGATTTGATTACTCTTCAAGCTGAGGAATGGGCCCGGCTGGTTTTTGACGTTTTTGTCGGTCTGTCTGTCCCGCTTTCTTTATGTCGCCAACCCAAAACGGGACAAAAAAGGAAGCCTGACAAGAACGCCTACAACAAGTCAAAAACCAGCCGGATCCATTCACCTGCTTGGAGAGTAAGATTTGATGGTGTGCTCTTTGAATATTTTTGGTGAGAATCGTACGCGTGGAGTAAGGCGTGCAGTAGAAAAAAAAATATCCAAGCTTCCAGCTTTGCTGCTAGTGGTTTCCAGCTCCTTGCAGTATACTAGTACGTTTCCAAAGGTTGAAGTAGACAATGATAATCTTAAAGAATATTGACAAAGACGTAAAAATAATCTTTTGGTCCATTTTACATTGTATCCTTGATGTTGTGTGGTAAATTTTTCGCAAAATTTATTTTACACTAGATTTTTCCGTAAGCACAGAAAGGAAGCACCCCCTACCTCATTTTATTTTGCTGCAGAATGTTTCGAATACGTCATTTCTTTTGCCAAAGCGCGCATTTTGCCAAATATTACCTAAGCACAGACTATCTACGTCAGGGGTCAGGTGACGTTGTCACACACGTCATGGATCACGTGACCTAACCACATACCCAGTTTTGATTTACTTAGACTTACAAGGCCTATACATGTAGATATATGGTCTATGACATTCAATTGCACAGCTCTGTATCTTGATATTGATTGCCAAATGATTGATTGAAACACACGTAATTGGTGTCTTCCATATCAGCACGCTGCTATTGAAATTATTGAGAAGTAATTTTCCTCCAGTACATTTTGAGGGGAACTAACAAAAGTACAAACAATGCAAACGAATGTTTATTACGTGATGAAAATGTTACTATTCCACATACGAAATCGAATTTCTACCAATATTTTATATAGTACTCTTGTTGCTGGGAAATGCTAGATAGCACATTTAGGTTCTTCCATGATAACAATTGACACAGATTTGTCCTTCAGTTATTTGATTTTATCAGTGTATGTTTTACCATCATACAACAACTAGCACCATCGTGAATGAAAGAAAAATAGATGATACGATTGTCATAAAAACAACGGATTTACAATAAATCACTTTATGAAAACACTTTGTGTATAACATGGCGTATATCTAAGTTAAGTCTTTCTTATCTATAATTGCTTGCTGGGCTCCTAGCATCTCCCACGATATTTCCTTTGGCTTCTAAAGGTTCAGTTTGTGACAATACTGATCCCATATCTTAGCCTGGGTACCATCCTCCGTAGTGACCGCTGGCCCAATTGCTAACCACGGTTCCGAAACGATTGAGCCAGCGGTTACTACGAAGGTTGGTACCCTGGCTACCTATATTTCAGGCTTCAAACATTTTAAAAACAATACGTGCGGTCGCTTTGGTGGATACCTTACATATTAAGCTAGTGAACGTATACATTTCTTCAATTCGAAAGGAATAAAATATAATAAAAAACCCGGACGGAATGGAATGAAGAAAAATCACGCTTTACCTACACACATTGACTGCTGACGATCCTTTAGAATTGCTCTAGCCCCTAATAATATCTTGACAAACCAAAAGACGTTCATTACGTTAAATATGGGCATAAGAACCATGCCAGTCAAAACGATTGCAGCCTCTTGTTGGAAGAGCGTTCTTGAAGCGTACACCACCACGTTGTACCAGAACAGGGGAATGGTGACTATCCGGGATAGGAAGAACGCAACAGTCCATACGACGCTGTTTAAGACGTAAAGATTCGATCTCTTGTAGCCCATAACGTCAAGTATAACTCTGTAAACAAAGACATTGATAATGATAACAACATATTTTATCGAGGAATATTCGGAAGAAATTGCACATACATGTAGATTCCATGAAGAATACTACTATATCAACAAATGATAGATCTCTGCCCGATTTGAAATTAGTATTCTATCATACATGTAAACGTTTTATGTATTCTGACTTTGCTATAAACCATAATCTTTTTCGAAATCTTCAGATGCAATTTTCCAACGTTTTCCTCCGACATTATCTCCATTGGCCTATCTCCGGCGTTTTGCAACTTTGTTAGTTCAAATCCATGACGTAAATTAAGAAATAATACCCACCTAAGGTTCAACCACGGGTTGGAAATCTCCATCAGAAGGTAAAGGTTGATGTAGTACGGGAAAATTGCGTACGTCTGAAAAGTGTGAATAGTAAAATTGGTGACAACAAATGGTGTGTCGTATGGTTACTTCTTCGAGTAAAGATAATAAGTGTGAACTACGTACAAAAAAGCATTATGCTTAACTTGGAGGATGACTACGCGTTATCTTTTTACGTGTCACTAGTCCAGGAAGAGAAACCTGAAGAAATGGTCCCGTAACACACCCACTTTATATATTTAGTCCAGTATCATAGAATAATAGCTTGATGTCTCTTGATCGGTCTGTGACTTTCAATTTGACGTCAGTTTGACAAGTATTACACAAGCTATGATACTTTATTTCCCAATTCGGGGCATATTTGCCTGATTTGCATAAATTTGCATAAAGAGCCTTGGAACCGTAGAACACCATACCTAGAAATCAAGCTATCATTCTATGATAGTGGACTAAAGGGTCTGCTACGTTTTTCATTTTCTAGGCTATAGGCCTCTTCTGAGGATCTCCTCCTGGACTACCAAGCGCATAGTGGTTGGAAGGAGGTGTGAAACAGCATAATATATGCATTGCCGTCAAAACCCAAAGTCACTCACCAGTCCCGCATAGCCGCTAAACAGACTGGCAGCATGGTGTAACAAGAGGTCATTGACCCCGGTGAACTCTGGCGTTAGCAAAAGCAGGAGAGTGTCTAAGGAAGGCAAAAAAGGTGGTGATCATATCAGGAAGGTTGCTGAGATGAGTAAGGTCGCAGGCAACACGTGAAGGGGAAAACGACCAAGTTATATGATTACTTGCAAAATCAGGCCAATTGCATGTACAGTATCAAAGTAAAGTCATGGTGTACATACCAGTACATATCTAATCAAATAACGTTATATATATATAAGTTGCTACGTTTAAGTTGCTAGGTTTGACTTCTTTGAAGGTAGTGGATAATGAACTTCCCCACGTTCTGCATACTGAGTGGGTTATATTCATTATAGCGATGCTCCTTATATAGATTACTGCGATACTTCGTTTATAACATTTAAAAGTGCCAATCCTTCCTTAGTTGTTTTTTTTCGTTGTTAATATGAAGATATCAAGGTAAACAGGACGTTTTACCTGCTATGGTATAACCTAGAAAGATGCCAACGTTATGGCGAAGTAAAGAACAGTCATATCTGCAAGCAAAACAAAATTGATAAAATTTATACCACATATATGCATAATGCGACGATCTACATGCATGTAATCAATACATTATACAAAGTTACGCGTATACGGCAAAGAGGCAAATCATTGCTATGAAGGAAAAGTGATTTGGGATGGATAAGCTTACTTTTGGCGTACAGTTCAGTGTTCTTAAAATTGTATTGCTTTAATGTTATACATGGCATTCGAAGAATCAAACGCGATATCGATGTCGTTAACTTAAAGATGTGTATTTTTTATCTTACCGTACAAGTTCCGGCCCGATGTCTGAGCGGAAGAAGAATATGTATCCTGAGATGGCCCCTTCCACCAGGGCTGCACATAACGACGCCGTGCTGTGAAGTATATAAAGAATACCAGTTCTATTGTAGCTCAATTCGTTCATCTTTTCATTACGTCTCATCAGTCAAATCCTGCTCAAAGCAAAGCTGTCAAATAACTTTATTTCACCTGACTTTGAGTTAACTAAAGCCTACGTCAGATTCTAAAACGCCCCTGAATTTCACAAACTAATCAATTACAGTATTTCCTTTCTCCCATGATTTATTCATTAATTCATTTCTTTCTTTATTCATTCATTCATTCATTCATTTTGTTTCCATTCATTGGATGGATGTATCCAGCGCAGAACATTTAGGGGACGGTTAATCTCCAAGCAAATGTTTCGGTATCCAAGGCAGACACAGCAAGGGGGTTATAACCTCCTTGGACAAAGTATCCAAGGCCAACGTGTTTGAGTGCAGGGAGATCTCGCGAGTTGGCCTTGGCTACTGTTTCTGCCCATGGATGATACATATACTGCCTTGCGAACCCCAAGATCTGCTTGGAGATTAGGGGACGGCAGCGAGTTATTCAAAAGGCATAAAATGGCTTTCACGGGGCGAGTTATTGGGCACCGAGACAAAAGATCTAGAGTAGGGGGACTCTTCCAAGGACACCCAGAAAACTCCCCACTTGTACAGCTGGCCGGGTGGAGAAATAAGACAAAAGACGTAAGGTTGGCAAAAACACTTCACCGTAGGAGATCAATGCAGACATGGTGGGAAAGAAAGGATGTTCAATTTCATATCCGGCCTTGGGGCTACTGTGAAAGACATTCCGTTTCACAAAGAGTTTATATCAATAGGGTTTTGCTTATTATATAACATGAACCAAATCTGTAACGTTATCTCTAAAGCCGATATAATCGTCTTTCGCCAGTTTCGGTGTGACACACCAGCTCTGCAGGTACGCGGCGCAGCAGCAGCTGCAGTTATATCACTGAACGGCTAAACCCAACCTTTTCACATCTAGCTCTCATATGAGATAGGTAGAGTGCGCCTAAATTATTGTCACCTGTGCACGATGAATGAAAAGGGAAGTGCCATAAATAAATTATTACAGTGAACCGTTACAGTATAATCACATACGCTGACTTTCATTTTACGAAATATTCAGTACAATATTTAGTACAACACGTATGTACAGACAAAAGTAACGTAATAAGACGTTGTTTTCTAACCATTTCTGCACCTTTCTCTGCTCGCCGAGAGGTAGACTGTTGTACCGTGAGGAAACAATGAATCTCCCCAAAACCAGCGGGACCATCCTGAAAATCAGCCATGTCCCAAACGCCGATACAAACACTGTGCACCAATAGGGTACGTCAGATTCTGTAAACTGCATCTTTGGTCAGAAAAGGACGCGCTCCTTTCCCTCGTCGAGCTGAGTCCCATTCGAAGGCGTTGTAACTGTCCTTGGCGATCGGTACACAAATGCCCCCCTCCCCACTTGACATCGGTCTACGTGCGGTTCGTGTTTCACAATATGCAAATCAGATAGAGCGTGCTTATGTTTAATGCATCATGAATGTGTTCTTTTTGGAGAGAGCAGTGTTTGAATTATTGCCAAGAAATATCAACCTTGGTCAAAGGGTGCATTCTCAAAACTCAATGAGGTTTTTATCCAAATCCAAAAACTGTATGATCCTGTATGATTCAGAACATCGGGTAAACATGGACTCTTGACCCGCTCGAGGTCATAGCCTTTGACCTCAGATGATACCTGATTGACCGGTTCTAGTGAAGGTATACCCAAGGACATTACACCGGTCCCCTGTCATGTAGGAAACGGTACAGCCCACAGCTCTTCGATAACCGCTAGGTGTCGCCATTGAGTTATGTCAAGGAAGGGGTAAAGATACATACAAACTTTGAACCCTGCGAGTATCAAGCGAACATCTGTGTAACGTTAGTTACAGCATTGGAAGTACTTTTGTATGACATAATCTACTCCATATTCTCTTACAAGCAAAATAACGTTAAAGCTATGATATGGCAATAGAATAATTTTACTTATGGCATCTTCTCACATAGGGTCACAAAGTTTCTTTATGAGCAGTCAACGGCCTCAAGGTCAATTCTCAAGGTCAATCCCTGTAACTTTTGTTGTAATCCCGAAATATTCCTTTGAAACACGCATTCATCGCTTTATTCAAGACGTCTGTACAGAAAAAAATACTACTACGAACAATCAATTATTAAGTCACAACAATGTCGTTATCATCTTTTGATTTATAAAAAAAAGATTTGAAAAAGCTTGTTCAATGCTGAAAAATTGCAGTCACATTGGCTTCCGTTGAATTAACCCCACGTGTATGACGAGAGTAGATTATTCAGGTTTCTAAGTCGGTTGCTATAGGTTGCTGAGTCCGCCTTTTGTTCTATATAGCCGCGAAACTTGTTCTTCTGGCCGCACCCATGATCTCACCTTTGCTCGTCTGACGTGCAGGCAAATTACTTTTCATCCGCGCTATTCATGCAAACATCAATTACACTACCTTGCTGGAAGACTTCAAACTTCACCGCGGTTTCTTAGTGTCCCACCTGGATTTTCCCTCTGGTTGTGCCTTGTTACCAGTTAAGGTATGTGACAACATTGTGTTTACATCTAGATCAGTACAAAACTTTTGTTGTTCAATGATTTAGCTTGATTCGTGCCAAAATCTCGGCCACTCTCAAGTTTCCACCTCAATGACTTTGATGATTGTCGCCAGAGTAGACTTCTAATTTGCCTCGCCTGTTTTGGTGCTTTCGGTGGACGCTGTACTATCCCTTACCCCCTTTCCAAGTACGTTATGTAGGGCCTTATACATGTATGTTGTTTGGAATCATGCATCGATACAAAATAAAGTTTCACCGTGCACTTGACGATTATTGGCTTTCACGCCACTACTGCAATACTGTAAATGCAGAAATGTTCTCGGTGGTTTTATTGTTCGCGATTTTCGCGATGAACTATTTACCGCGAACTTAAAACCACAGCGAAAACCCGTTCAATTGTGTGACTGTATCGCTACTATTGTTTCAAACGCGAACTCAAAACCACCGCGAACACTCCATTTTCTCTCTACCGCGAAATTAAATCCCCGCGAACATTTCTGCATTTACAGTATATCGAGTTTTCTCATTTAGTACTTGTCTCTTTTCTGCTCTAGCGTTGACTGAAATAGACTGAATTGGTTGTTGTCATATTGACTGATTTTACATATCTTAAGGACTTTCGGAAAAGTAAAAAAAGATAACTTAATACACATGCAAAAGATCTTTAAAAACTGCTCATCTTTTAAGAGATTGAATAGCTTGTTGCTACCTTCATTGCCAAAGAATGATCCAATAATCCAATAATGTATATCTCAAGGAAGGTATGGCCACCCCGCATCGCTAAAATGCAAACAATGTCAAAAATGTCACATTCCTTAAAAGAGCTCTTCCGTTAAATTGCCCTCATTAGGTGAATGTTGTGACAAACGCGCAGCATTTAAATCTATTACTGCGCAGGTTCAAGGGGCACCGATACAGGTCACGACGCATGCCTCGTAGAGACCGCAGTAGAACAGACGTACACCAGAAGCGGATTCTAACAGTTCTCCCCTGATATCTATTGTATTTGACATTGTCTTGAAATCACCGCAATAGTGGAAAAAAATAGTTGTTAACTGAAGAAAAAGTAATTTCAAATCTTGACAAAAATACCCATCTCCCAGTCCATAAGTGCAAAGGAAATGATTAACTTAAGATATGCTCGAATAAGTACAAGATGTACATTTCACTAGTGCTTGGCATGCCTGTCCTTTCATTGTAAGTATTCTGCATCAGTAATTACCAAGGACAATTAACCACCATTCTTTAAAAAATCAGTCGTCCTTTTCGGTTGAATAAATACCCTACGGGTGTGTAATAAATGTCCGTGTTTTATCTGTTGATCTTTTCTGATTCGAAAGGCCTTTGCTGTGAATCTTTCCAGTGGTTATTTTCTTTACCATGAGTACCATAAAATGATATTTTGAGTTAGAAAATTTTACCCTTTTGGTCAGTGATTACGTCTAGTCATTGATGTGTAATGAAATTAACCTGTTTGTCAGGACAATTACATGACACTCAATCAGACTAAGGTCACACGGGACTAACGTCACAAAAGTCTTGTTGAATACCTTAGTATATACATGTATCATACTATTACACGGTTGCGGTGAAGCCTTGCATTCGCCATTCGTGGTCTCTTTGAAAGTAAAACAAAATTGTAAACATTCCGTGAATGAAAACAATTGGTCACATGTAAACATTACTAGCAGAAACGAACTCATTTTGGAAGGCAATACTTTCAATCTCTGAGCCGGTGCTCTCAACCTGTCATTTGCCTGCATTACAGTTCAGTTCAGATCCATGACCTCAGTGGTAGTAGGTGCGTCATGACAGCCAGCAGCAGTAATCCGTGCCCATCCTGTTCTGTCCTCGGCCTCTTTGATCAGTTGTGCTGTGCCCAGGCCAGTCCACGCCTTGATACTATCGAGCCAAGTCTTCTTTGACCTTCCCCCTTTCTTCCCTCCGGCAACAGTTCCTTGCAGAATGGCATTAAATTGAAGGAAATTACCCTGCTTGTTGAGACAGACACTGACCACCGAAAGAGGCGAAGGACGTACATTTTCGGTGACCACCTGGTCCAAAAAGTCTAAACCGGAAATGGAAGACGAAACGCGTCATAACGTGTAAACAAAACCACTGCAATGACGTAGGCGATTACATAAAGCGTCATCTACATCATGGTGTAATAATAATGATGCTAATGACGTCAAATTTACGCCGTACAGGTTATACGGACCTTCTTTTAAAAGCCACCCCTCCCTACCTCATTTCCAAGTGAGACAATCGGAAAGTTGAGACCATGCCGTCGAAGGTGAGAGTGGAATATGATGGCGGAGTCTATAGGAAAACTACAATACCTAAACATCAAAGGTAAGAAATGTTCAACATCTTCCCTGTTTATTGTTCTTTTGAAAAGAGATGTTGTAAATGAAATGGATATCTAAATGATTAAAATCACACATTATTCCTCGAAAGTGCAATCCCAGTATCATTTAATACAAATAACTTAACTTTTATCTATCATCATCATTTATCCTCTTACATTGGTGTATCATTAACGAACTTTGCACGCTATAGCTAGTACAATTTGTCACTCATTCTGTTCTTATGTTACCTAACGTTACATCCCTTAGAATATAGTTGTTTTTCCCCAAAAGCATTTGGAATATGTAGTGTTCCCCTTGCCACTCATTTGCACGTGTTGACAAAATATATCTGTAACACGTCCGCCACTGAAAGTAGAACAAGTTCATTGACCCAAGAAGCTCTGCCACAACTGACTATAAACACTTTTGTTACTACGCTTTGCTAACCCACCTTTTTACATACTTTATGTTTATAGTAGTAAAAAATAGTGGTGAAAATTGCTTTTTTGACTGTGTTTGAATAGGATTGTAGATCAAGGATCAACTGTATTATTTGATAAAATGTTTTTCAAGAACGCAGCAATGGGTCTAACGTACGTGTTGTTTAAAGTGTGCTAACTATTGTGTCAAGAAATGACTAACGATGAAGTAACAAAGGAAATATTATGGGCGTTGTCCAACTGGACATAAACGCCTTTTCCTGTCGTCACTTGGGGGAATTATCAAACCTATTCAATAAGTACTTCCTTATTTTGTTAAAATATCAGTTATGCATTCCAGTGGTAGGAAACAATTCACTCACAGATCCCGACATATTTCTTTTTCTTCTCTTTTTACGTCCAAACAAACTGGTGTTACTTATTTATAAAGTCGTCGCACACCTAAGCAGTGTTATAATCAGGTTTCCGTGAGAAGCATTGTGCGCGTGTTGTTACAAGCACCGCCCTCGGGCAAAATGGCGCCCGGATCCACCCCTTTCGAACACCCTATCCCGCCATGCCCCGCGCGGCGCACCTTTATGTTGGGACCGTATATGAATGGTTGCGCAGTCAGGTGTTAAACTGCGCTGGCGGAGCAACACGGAAACCATGAAAGAAATACGCCAGTAGAAGAAAAGCTCCAGTACTGCGGATTTGATTCTGATAACGAATTTATCAACTGAACGTCTACACTTTTATTTATACGTAGGTTGGTTTCGTCAAGGGCGGTCCCTTCGTACGAGGACATACGGTATATCGAGAGACTACCGCCCGGAGGAGACAATATGGCGTCTCGTGAGTATCCCGTAGTATCTTCTTTTGTGTACTATCTTGTCAGTGGTTGTATTTCCAAGCTCAGTCAAACTTCAGTTCAAACACAACACGTCTGACCATTATGCTGGATATCTTCGTAGATTCTTTCAAAGTTTTTTCTAGATGATCATTGATTTAGAAAATACGAAAATTCTGCTTCTGCAAAAGCCGATCAGACTCTGAATATAAAAGTGGTATCCTCTTCCTTGCTGTCACTAAACGGACTATTTCGCTTCAACTCAAAACAAGCAATTCGCATCCTTGCCCTTTCCAATAGTATTCTCACCCTTTATCTTAGACTTAGGATCAGGCACCATGAACGTATACATAGTAACACACCTGTAGACTAGAACCCCCTAAGGAAACGTGTGAACCAGTTTCTGTTTGATCTGCATGACTTCACGCAACCATTGACAGTTAACAACACAGTCTATACGACACATGAATGGTTTACGTTGTTATTGTGGAGTACCAATGCTCATTTTAGACCATATGGTTAGTGTGTGACTCAGACCTCTCTGTGCCACCGCCATGTTTAATGGATGGGTCGGAATGTCTTCGAGCGTGACCTTTCCTTCGGAGAGGTCAATCTTCAAGGTTGAACTTCCATCATCGTCACGTATCGCAAAGATATGATACCCCTTTTCTTTATATCTATCAGTCAACGAGTCCCTAGTGTATGGTGGGTATTATGCATGCATACACCAGGTGTCAAAAAGATAGATTTGAAAGTGATCTGGCTATGCAGGTACTAGCGAATGTCCAATTTATCTTTAGATTTCCATATCTATATACAGTTTGGAAGGGTTGTTGTTTTCTTTCACTTATCTTATGTTCATTTAAAAGGTTTCGAAAATGACTTCCCGTTCTGTAAGGCCGTTTCCTGTCCGTGAGAAAAAGCACGGGATGATGTGCAATGTTTTGAATGAATGGCTATGATTGTTGCAGAGTAGGCCGACTTACGGGACAGCAATGTGGTCGGACCGGTCATTTGATACAGACCTGAAGACCCCCCAGGTGTCGCTACTACTGCCTAATTAACGATAGGTGCGCTATGTCATTAGGCTTTTTATCTATATTAGTCACAAACTTCTAATGAACAAAGATTGTAGACGCTCAGGCTGACCTAACAATAGTGATTGGCCCACATCTTATGTTAGTTATACTCTTTTACGTACAGAAACGTCAAGATTACTTTTGATATTTGTCCCTACAGTTTTATAGAGAGGTACATTTCTATAGGACTTTCCTATCAGTAGCGGAGTGAAGCCCAAACTGCTCGAAATAATGCGGGAGTTCGTTTTGCCTTGTAGACCAACGTATTGTCTCTCGATCCATGAAATGGTTTTCATTATTCATAAGGCCTGTATTCGTTTATACCCATGTTTCCATCATACAGGTGGATAGGCAGGAAAAATGGGGCATCATAATTTAGTTGTAGTTGCAGTTGATACCGTACCTAATGTTATCTTTTCAACTGAAGGATACATAAGACATAGAGGTGATGGACTCTAGTAAGTAGCTACTATCAAACATTACCTCTGAAAATAAAAATTACAACTGACATAGACAATTACAATAACAATAGGTAACAGCATTTGGGTAGTCCAATACGAACAAGCAATATGATAAACACAGTCATACTAAGTTTTGAAACGTTTGCTAACTACAATCTAAGCCTGGGTCAAGACCAAAATTTCACTATTACATTGAGAAGACACAAAGGATGAACCTCTTAGAAGCAAATAAGTTCGAGCTTGACCAGAAAGACTGCTAAAATCAAGGATGGGGCCCAATAGGTTCTGTGGATTGCCAAGGAGGTTTAGTCTTTGCTGAATATAGATAGGGCAGTATGAAAGGTAATGATGTCTATTTGTCCTTTTTTCGTTTTATTTGCTGAATGACTTACAATAGTAAGCTTCTTAGACCAAATCTTGATGTCGACGACACCGATTCACCGTGGAAAAAGACCTCACCACCCCAGTAGAGCGAGATATTTTCATCAGGGGGTTAGAAACTTGTAGTAGAGAGGTCACATTTTTTGTCACTTGTTTTGAGTAAACGCATACGCGTGAAATAAACATCTTGTGAGTTGGCTTTGCTCCAAAGGCATGTGGAAGGATGTTATGGACTATGCATCATAAGCTCCATCTGTCCGTACATTAACGAATGTCTTACGTCAAAAGAAGATTAACCTGTACATACTACACTATACATGTAGTAAGATATCACATTCTTATATCACTGTAATTGTTTAGCTTGCAAGGGCATAAACGTGCAATGGGGGTCTCCATTCAGTCGATGTTATGGGGCTTGTGCTGCTCACGTTCCGTATCGGCGAAGGTCTACCTCTGAAGGCGTACCTCGTCCTAGCCTCCTTTTCAGGCCCCTCGGGCATTGCCTGCGTTTTGTTTTTTGAGGGAGTTGATTCGCGATTTTCAACTTAACGAGGCCAGGTTCCTTTGCTGGGGAGACCGTTTCTGGAAAGGAGCCTGGCCCCGTTAAGTTGAAAATCGCAAATAAGCTATAAAAAAGATAAGAAAAATAAACGCCGGCGCCGCGCCCGGGATACCTGCATAAGAGGCTACCTCGTCCTTTGTAGTCCGCTCTAGCTGAGTTTATTTGCGTGTTGACCCCTGAATTCTTGTCGTGGCAACACTGAAAGGCGTCTGCCTTCGGGCGTTTTCACATCGCTATTGTCGGAATGTCAACCACTTGGCAGTGGGGATGAGCCCGCACTGTCAACAAAGACCCACGGCTCCGCCATTTGGTACAAATATTCCATATTGTAAACAAAGCGAGGGATGTAAAGTTATCGTTGCCAATGTAACACTTGATCTGGTAGCGAAAGCTGTTATTAAGATACATTTGAAATGCCTCACAAACAAAGAAACGCATCTTATATATTCATTCTGATGCCAAAGTAATGATTAATGGCGTTCTTCCTTTTCGAGGATCGCCTGAAGCTTCTTGCATGTAAATGGACGTCTTGCTTTTGTTGTTCGAAATTCCTGTGTATTCGAGACCAAAAATACCTCTGTATGGATCACTCAAAATACCTGAGTACAATAGTCGACACTTAAAAGAGCAGTATCCATGTAATCTCTAGACTTTTGACTAACTTTACATCAGTTAAATTTTCATGGATCTATATAATTTCATTTTTAACCTTGCTTGTGTGAGACCAGGTTTAGATGAATGTCCCTGTCAATGTGGTGACCATGTCTTCAATGTCGGTGAAACACCTGCAAACATCTATAATTAATACCCAATAAAGGTGTCTAAATCATACGAATTTCACAGACGAATAGGTGCATAAAATACAAAATGGCACGTTAAAAGAAGAAGAAAACAGGGCCTGTGCAGTTGATAATGAAAATTGCACTCTTTCTGTTCCCGTAAATTGTCTGGCAGAAATGAAGGTTGTTCTTTGTGATGTCATCAAGGCCTTCAAACACAGGTAGTTATTAAACCAAAGGTTGTAGTGTTGATATGGTGAATACAGGGTCATTTGTGACCACAGGGTATTACATGTCCAGTTTGTCAATCATTTGAAGAACACCAGAAAAATATGCTTTGCTAATCCATCATCCGTAATCTTGTACCATAGTCCAGTGAATTAAGTGTTTGTGTCAACTGAAGTCTTGTAATACCTCGAGTGCATTGGGCATTTGCAGCGTATTGAGGTCCAAATGTTTGTTTGTTTATTTTGTTGTATTGCATACCCGGTAAATCGCCTCAAGGCGTAACGCACCAGGTTTGTGCTAAAGAGTACAAGCTGCATGTTTGGACAGATTTATTTGATCCTCTTACACCGGGGGAAGGATCCCTACTCTTTTTGACAGCTGCTGTGAGTTCTTTTACGTGCTCGAGATGTGGCTCTCTTCAAACACAGAACATCCATTTAATTTCTTATCCTAGGGACGTCCCTAACCAAAGCTATGTACTTATTTTCACCTGAGTGAAGTAAGAAATTCGTGTTAAGGGCCTTACATCTCATTCAATACTCCAGCGTATTTAGTGTTTGTGTCGACTGAAGTCTTGTAATACCTCGAGTGCAGTGGACATTTGCAGCGTACTGGGGTCTAAATATCTGAGATGTTTGCCTCTAGACCCTTTTAAACAGAATGCTTTTGCTTGTAAAAGAGATACAATGACACATATGTGTAGCGTTGATGCCAAATAAACATCATAAAGGATGTATTGTTGGTAAATCAACATTGGTGACCTGCAAAAGTTGCACTAGACTAACGTCACAATAGTCACAAATATTTATCCTCTGTCGTATGTTGTTAAAGGTCAAGGGTTGAGGACTGACAGCTCACTGCTCTTGTTGTTGACAGCTCTCTTTGTGTGTGTATGTTTTTCAGACATGGGTCATGCAAAGGCTTACTGACAATGCGAGAAATTTTCTCAATTTGTCCAGCTTTTGATAGCGTTGCATTAGTGATTCTGATCCAATCTAGGGATGACCTAAAAGTGTGTTTTTATAGTAATGTAAGATGTCTCTGATCCAGTTTTTTTCAGAAACAGGTCATGTGAGAGAAAGTGATAATGCAAAGAATTTAACAATCTTGTCCAGCTTTTGATTGATCCACTGATGACCTAAAAGGTATGTTTGTATAACAAAATGTCGGACAAGATCCACTGATTCCTGTTATAAAGGGTACATTTGATACCTTTCCCAAAGGAGGTTGCTTCGCGTGACACTGAAATCTAGTGCGAGATTTATTCACAAACTGTCTACATTCGTACCATTGTTTGCTAGATCGCCCCCGGGATTAGAGTAGTCTCTCCTGGGGTTTAGAATGATGGCATCAGTATGTAATGTTACATAACAATATAGTTCATAAAAACGTTTAGCGTACCCTGATATTTTCACATTTAACAGTCCAATAACCCATGATGACCACCCGTAATATACCTTTATCATTCTAAGGCATAGGCTGTTTTCTCATACGTTCAAGCTTATGTGGCCATAATTCTACTATATGTATATTGCGTAAAATCACTGGATCAATATTGTACACCATCATTACAAGCGGATTCACAGCTGCCTAATGTAGTATGTATTTTCCCTGTGTCCTGATATTATTGATTTTTTTAATGATAAAGTCATGTAGTCGTTTTATGAAAAGCACTTTACGGACTACGGACAGAAACTTGATAATAATTTTGTTTTACAACGGGCCAACTTGTTACACAAAGTTTCATTCGGTATTTTCATAATCATAGTTAATAGGCCTTCTGACCTGTTTCAAAGCTCAAGCTTTGAAGTGCAATATTGTTTTGAGAGGAACGTTAGTAAGTGATGGTTAACTTGGCTTTGTGATTAGTGACTCGTAATGATAAGGGTTCTAATCCTAGACTGAAATAGGTAAAAACTCGAGGTCCTAATAGGGATGGACTTTGAACTTTTGTTCACTTTTCATTTCATTTCACTAGTCAAAATAAGGCAGGGGAATCGTTACAATACACTGAATCTGTATCCTGTGCGTTTGCTTCTGTCCAATATCTTTACGAATAATAAGTTAGAACTGGAATGACATAAATTTTCGCTTAATGTTTTTACAACTGGAGTCTTGGTGTTCCAGTGTATAACGGCAGGCGCTGGGACGACAGGAACGGTGGAGACTGGATGACTGCAGGCGTCCCGGACACCAGGAGGATCGTCGAGCTGGATGACGATAGGTGAGAATCTTAGAACATTTTTTCTCCTGGGCTTTCATAGTACAAAGGTTACTCAAGCAACTGGGTCAGTACACTGACTCAGTCACTGATGGATGCTGTCTGAAAAGTCTGGCCGTTTACAAAACCTATCCAGTTAAGTTGCTTGAGTAACGTTTGTACTGAGTTTGTACATTTCATCGCCTGGGTGTCTAACCGTCATCAACGTTCCGGGTCATCTATTTGACATTCGCGGAACAATAAATGACATCCATATGACATGAAGGTTTGCGCCCAGGAGTTTTTACAATGTCTTGAAAACTTCATAGAGAACGTAAAGCGAAGCAGATATTGGTATGTGAACTTCATGGGAGACCTTACCACCCCTGAATGCGTGGTGTGGAAATATTACTAGATGCCACAACGTCGTGTTATAGCTTTTACTCGTTGTTGAAGCTGTCGTTTACAACAAGTGGCTATCCAGGACATTGAGTCACTCTCTGTATTCACTACATGAGCATCTTACTATTGTCATCAACTGCTAAATGTATTCTTTATCAGTCTTGCAGATCTGTCTTTCCTTCTACATGTATTTTTATATATGTATGTAATGCTCACAATTCTTTTTACCTACACCTTTTCTGTGTTGGGACAGTAATCGGCCTTGACATTTGTCCCCGATCTATGACAAGACGGTAAATAAAAAAATAAAAAAAGCCCTGTCCAAGAGGAGGGCAACAGAAATATTCCACAGTAGCAACTAGCCTAAGGGAAGAACTTTTCATGGAAACCATAAGTGTTAAATTATCGTGATGAACAGGGAAGTGATATAGTCTATATACGTACAGACCGACCATGGTCACAGCACTATGTAATATAGATTTAGATTTCAGGTGTTTCGAACAAACTCTCTTAAGACTGAGGAGGAAAAGGTCAACAGTGCCATATACGTTGGTAGCATGATATCAATAACACATTAAGGACCAGCTGCACAAAATGTCATTCTCATTACATTAAAATTGAATCATGTTGTGTTTTGATAACCCGTACTTTGCGATTTAATTCATGGTTGCATAAACGTTTTCTGCTCAATGAAATATCCAGCAACAATGCAAGACAGAATCCTTTGTTGAAAGGATCAAAACATTACCCTAAGTTGACTAACGCTGACCATATCAACTAATATTTACTCATTCGCCACTACATAAAATGGGTGCGGTTACATACATGTAAAAGGCAATTACACGTAAAAATGTTGTCAGGGCGTTTCCTCTTCTAGACGTACGCACACATATTTACTCACTCCATCGATTGCCATACACACAAGCTAATGTCTTGTCGTCCTCCTGTGGGAATACAGTCTGCTGTCTCACAGGGTATTCGTGCCAGCTAAACCGGAAGAAGAACCCCCACCGCCAAAGGAGCTGCAGACTGACCACAAAGATCCCATGCCCAATGAACCCCGTAACAGGTAGACTCGACAGACAGCGATAAAACAAAGCCTGATGTTGTGGTCCTGTAGATATATATGTGCGAATGCAATAGCAGAATTGAGCACAGCGCATAAAACACTGGCCAAATTGCACCACACTAGCATGAATAAATCTTTGACAGTCATGACTATGAATGGTGATGTTAGCACCTGTACACTTGCACTGCACACCAGTAGTCACTATAGGCACTAGACGCCTAGCAGCATGTAAGTACTGCATTTCAAACTAAACTAAATATCCATCCATTAGATGCACTTCCTCGCTGCTGCTAGTTATGCCCGATCACTGTCACAACTGTACAATTGTCAAAATCATCATCGTCACCCTGCAGCCCACTGCCCTGGGTCATGGGGATACTTCATCACCATGTGTATGCACATTGGTGTACTTTCACCACCGTGCACATCGTTTTTTTCATCACCGTACACATATGATGTACTTTCATCACCTTGCACATATGGTGTACTTACTCCCCTGTTCTATCCAAAAGAGGTGTGGCATACATGTACGTAGATTTCCGGCGGTAAGTCCTATCATTGATAATCACTTTTCCATCTAATACCTCTGCACTGTACACTTACATTAACATTCGACAATGTCAATGAATGATTATCATCCCTCAGCCTGTCAGTGAATATGACACAAATACAAAGCATATTACCTTATATGGTGTTTGCACCCAGGTGAATGTGACGTAAGTATTGTGCGCCATACTGTATGGTTACACCTGGAAGTCTCTGGGCAAATCTGAGACCTTGTCAAAGTCTCTTGAGATTTTCTTTAAAGCATCTTGAGATTTTTTCAAAACATCTTAAGATTTTTTCAAAGCATCTTGAGATTTTTTCAAAGCAACTTGAGAGTTTTTTCAAATCATCTTGAAGACCCCCACTGTAGGTCATAATGATCTGTTGTGTAACAAAGAATTTTTCGCAAAATATCAGATATATAGGTTTAAGCTGTATTTATTCAATGTGCTCTGCTCAGTCCAAGTAAGCTGTTCGTTGTTATATGTGTAATTACAGTCACACAACTGTACACGTGTAACTGTATAGTCTGACTCCTTCAGGTTCAACCAACAAGCATGACAGCTGTGATTTTACATGCAAACATGAAACACCCTATTGTACAAATATTCAGCTATACCACCATCTCATCTTCAGGCAATCCACGAGAAGCACTGACCGCCCTAGAGGCCCAGTCTATTCCTTCAGTACGCCAGCCTACCCGGCCAGCCATGACTCAGAGTCGGTGTACAGCCAGGCTAAGACACGTTACGTCCAGCCGGCAGCTTCAACTTTCGCTGCCAAGGATGACAGAAGCCTTGTTACATTCAATGGCCTCCCAAGTGAGTAGATTCCACATCCTTCAAGCTAGTTTTTAACATTATCTGTTCGATCAAGTTTACATATTTTAACAATTGATTAAGCTTACATATTTTAACAATTGTGGTGTTTTAGTAGATACGCATTTATCATGTATATGGTAGGCTAGGGGTCATTATGATATAGTTTTTAACAAATATCACATTACTGCATGATGAATGGCTGGTAATTGCCTGTCTCTTTTATATAATTGTGATGGTATTATTTAGCTAAACTAATGCAATACACGTTATGCCTAAACATAATTTGAAAGCACTAAGCCGATGTTTATGCTGAAATTTCTTTCACAAAAGTGCTAACTTTGACAATTATTTGTTTACAAGTCAAATGAAATGTTGATTAGTAATAACTACTAGCAACTCATCCTATATCTGTATCTGTATAGCCGGTATAACCGCCATTCGGCGTAAGACACCAGCTAAATGAGGCAGAAAACATCAGAGTGCATCAAACAAACCAATCATCTCTAACTGTTGTGTTTTCCAGCCACCATTCTGAAGGCGAAGGTGATGTACCCTAACCAGGCCTTCGCTAACGGGGAGGGGATCGGGAACGTGCCGGTGGGCAAGGAGACGCAGTTCTCTGTCGACACCACCAGAGCAGGGGATGCCGGGATAGACGTCGACATCCGGGGTAAGCGAGAAACCAAGGTCAAGGACAAGATGGTCGCTTAATTGCAATCTGCAACACGACCATTCGAATAATAATTCCTTGCATTTCATCATGCTTGCAACAATGAATATTCAGTAATGGATTAAGAGATAAAACTAATATATCAATAATTCACAAAATTAATCAAAAAGAAGAAGTCTGACGTTTTTATTTCTTTCGTTGCAGGCCCCAGCGGAAGAAATGTGCCATGTCAGGTGAACGGAGATGGCGTTTTCAGGTGCCGTTATACTCCAACAGAAGTGGGTAAGTTATTAGACCTTACTGCTTATTTCTATCTGGAAGAGGCTTTTAAACAAAGTAGTACTAGAAGTTAGATACAGTGTACATCATTTTAACCTCACTTGTTCTCCATGGTCGACTTAGTCCATTAATTTCTGGATGGTACAAAAGCTGCACAACTGCTGTCTCCATTTCTGCGGACGAGTTACTTTCATAATACAGAAGTATCAAATTTGAATCAGAAACCTATTTAGTAGGGTCATCCATTTGACATTGATTAGCTGAGAAATACCATGACCACGTGGCACCAGGTTTCCATTGTCAGTAAATGTTTTGTTTCTCATGTTTGCCCATCAGGTAAGCCTGCAGTTTACCAGTGAGCACACGAGAATTACCAGGATCACAAATTGTCTTTGAAAATTTTATTTCTCATTTTTCCCCATAGGAGCCCACCATGTCGGTGTGAAGTTTGCCAATGAGCACATCCACGGCAGCCCTTACCAGGCCAACGTGTACGACTCCGGGCACGTTAAGGTCAAGGCGCCAGAGGTCGTTCAACTCGAGGACGAGGCGACAGTACAGGGTATGTCTCAAACAATCTTTACTTGTGTGCTTATGTCACTTCATAGTTACAAGGGACGCTAGAATGTAGTAGTTACAAACCCAGTAATTTTACTTAAGTTTAATCATTGACTTCAAAGAAACTACAGGAAGGGAGAAAGAAAAAAAGAAACAAAGAAACAAACAGGATAGAAGGAAGGAGGGATGGAAGGAAGGAAGGAAGGAAAAAAGGAGGGAAGGAAGAAGAGATAGATAACGAAAAAGATGATCTGATGATGACTTGGACGATAGTACTGTTAAAAGCATGTACATCTATAGAGAACTGTATGAGACACACAACTCTATTCGCTACTCTATTACAGCAGCAATCCATGGAACATCCACGGGGACCAGAACATCCATGACGACCTGAAAGTTATTTGTAATGGCCTTCAGATGATGATGATGATAATGGTGTCTTATCTCCCGTTAACATTTGCTTCCCACAGTTAACGCTGAGGCAGCCGGAAGAGGCAGACTGGAGGCCGAAGTCCTCTCTTCAGGACACAGGGTGCCTTGTCAGGTCCTGGAGGAACCGAATAGCAAATTCCAGATTAAGTTCGTTCCCAAGGTCTGCGTGCCACACGACGTGAAGATCAAGTACAACGAGACGCTCCTGCCCGGTAAACAAGGCGTTCATGTGCGGTATCCTCACTCTGTTAGGGTCCGTAGAGCTAGAGGTCCTGTCACATGGCCGCGGCAGGAAAACCGATCAGCCAACGAGTATGCGAGCTCTAAATGACATCTTCGGCAATAATACGGCCGGTGTTCTCTCGATAATTGTGCGATTTTAAGAAATCGGTCGACGTTCGCAAGTCAATGAGCCCCGTTCAATTTGCATGTGAGAGGGTAATTTTTCAGGCAAAAATACGCAAGAGTCTGGGACGATGAAGACTTTCTGGCGATCAACAAATACGACTAAAGCTCGTCGACTCTGTTACAGGCCCATAACTTTCAAATGAGCTCTGTCTCTGATTGCACCTGTCCTTGCCAACGTAGCTTTCTTCCGGCCCATTTTGAGTACGCCTCATGGAAGGAGGACAGCGCAAAATGGCCGAAAGTAAGCCAGGTTGTCATGGTCAGATATAATGAGAGCTTTAAGGACCCCGGGAGAGTGAGGATGGTGTACGGTTGTTGGGGAACTTTCCTCGGTGATGTGATGTGATGTGTGGTGCCCCATCCCACCCCCAACAACACATACCCAGTATCGTGGACCTTGTCAGTCGCCTTGTGTGTCTTAACCACAAACCTTTTCATTCCTTTATTTCTGTTAACAGTGTCGTGGACCTAATTTCCCGTCCTTTGTTTTCATCAACATTTCTTTCTTTTTCCCTGAGTGTTGTCTTGATCAAATCATTTCAGAAATTCCTGAGCACAGCACAAATGAAGGAGATCATACCTGCAATTGCGCAAAGCACATGGCTTTGGCTGTAACTGCCAGCGCAAAAGCACAGTTTCTTCTCAGTTCTACATTCCCTATAGTTTCGTGCTCGCTCATAGATGTCTAGATCTACACCGTAACTTTGGAGATAGCGCGTTCTTACAAGGCTGTGCCCATAACAGACCGTTGTTTGCTTTATCGACCATAGGGAGCCCGTACCGAGTGAAGGTGTCTAACCTGCAGAACGTGTTTGCCTCCGGTGAGGGGCTCGGGCGCGTGCCCGTGGACAGGCCTGCCAGTTTTATCGTGGACGCCACCAGGGCTGGGGACCCCAACCTCGGCGTCACAGCCAAAGGTATGTCAACTTGCATTTTCCTTTACAATATCAGTCACTCCCTCAGTTTGTCAACAGTTGTTGTTTTTTTACCTGAAGAAGATGTTGACCTCACTTTTGCAGTTCTGGCTACACTGCAATGTTTGTTTTTTTTAATCAGCCCTACAGCATTCATCATCATCATGCCCTACACCATTGGCAGCTGATTAATAGTAAATGACAGGAAAGCTTGATATATAATGATAACATTACAAACCGACTGTTGTAGAATGCACGATCCCACATTTATTGGTGACTGTGACTTGATTGTTTTGCTTACTAAAGTTTTGATATATACACTTTGAAGAAATATCTGTATCTGCATCTGTATAGTCAATACAACAACCCTCCGGTGTAACACACTAGCTTCACAGGCACGCGGCGCGACAGCAGCTGGTTATATTACACTGAACGACCTGTCACATCTAATCTTTGCACGTTAAGCTGCAAGCGTCGTTTAAATCTATCTAGTGAGGGTACAACAGAAGTAGAAGTATATAACGTTGCAGGTGCAGGAGAAAGCATGATGATATCCCTAGATCACTAAGGTCCATTTTCTATCCCCAGTGCTCAGTCCAAGCTATCTCGACGTGCCTTGTAACGTGAATACGAACGGCTCGGGTCTTTACAACTGTGAGTACCTGCCGCGGGAGGTCGGCGACTACAGCATCAACGTCAACTACGGCACGTCAGCCATCAACGGCAGCCCCTTCACCAGTCACGCCTACCACACACACGCAGTCAAGGTGCACAACGTACCCGACTCTGTCATGGTGGACAGGGAGGTCAACTTTACTGGTGAGCTTTTCTTTGATTTTAGACATTCAGCCTGTAGAGATGTCGATTGATTGTCAAAAAGGTCAATAAGGGCATCTTGACAGGGAAGTCAACTTTTAATACCGGTGAGCCTTTCTTTGATTTTAGACATTTAGCCTTTAAATATGTCGATTGATTGATTGATTGTATTGACAAGTCAATAAGGCCATCTTTAATCCTTTGAACTGCAGTTGTACATATTATTGACGATGTCCATCATCATCATCACGATGTTATGTGTTGTTCAGTTGCCTGCAGAGCGACTGAGCAATGTCTAACGTGCAGTTCCATAGATAGTGATGAACCAAATGCGTATCTAGCTTTTGAGATCACAAATTACCAATAAATGTATATAGCCATCGCCGCCATCTTAGTGGTGGGGTGGGCATATCCAATATGGCGAGCTGTCATTCGGAACGCGAAGGCAATGGAAGCCACCTTGAAGGCCGAGGAGGCTCAATTGCGTAATAATCACCTCGATGTAAACGCCCTATAGGTTTGCCTCGCCATTGTCGCATCATCGCCAATGCTGTGAGTCGTGCAATTTCGCGTATAAATGAACGATTTTACAGACCATTTCCATAGAAAAATCATTTGACCTTGGTTCACAGTGAACGCCCAAGCAGCCGGGGCTGGTGACGTCGAACCGGAAGTGACGTGCATGGGGCACCGCGTCCACACGAACATGATGGAAAACCCCCGCGGAAGCCGCAACTACAACGTCTCCTTCGTGCCCAAGATGTGCAAGACGCATGACGTCAACGTCAAGTTTAACGGATACGTCGTCCCTGGTTAGTTTCTTCAAGACAATATCTAAAGCGTATCTTGTCAAAGCCGTCTCTAATTTAGATATTCATAATAAAGCTACGAATGTGTTGATCCCTTCCCCTATCATCATTATCTGCAATATCGAATCATATACATATGCATAATGTAAAGGAATTCCTAACAAGGCATTTCAATTTGCTTGTGATATAGGTACACTGAAAATGAATGTATGGCTATCAAGTCTCCAAAATATCATTTAGCCATAATTGTCAATCTAATATCATATCAACATTATTTGGAACAAATCAATTTATTCCTGGTAACTCCAGTTTCTTGTTTAGTCACTAAGGAAAGACAGCCGACGCCGTTTCCAAATTTCATCCAGTTGCTTGACTCTTGAGTAGCTGTTACCTTGCGTACCTTATTATCTGGATGTCTCACCTTCATCAACGAATTGATTGATTGATTGATTGATTTATTGATTGATTGATTGAATCTTTACTGATCACTACAGGGAGCCCCTACCGTGTAAAAGTCACGGACGTGTCCCAAGTGTCCGTCTCGGGCCACGGGCTGAACTACGTACCGGTGGGGAAGACCGCAGTCTTCAGCGTGGACGCCACTCACGCCGGTGAACCTGACAGTCGTCTGCACGTCACAGGTAACCATAGCAACGTCGTATTCCATAATCTTACCGTCTGCAGAATTTGTCCCGCATCATTCATTGATTACATCAATGAGGTCTATTTTAACCTCCTTGATTACATTCTTGATGTATTTGATTCAATGCCTGCTTCATCAATAGCTAAGTCAGCACCAAGGCTGGATACCATCCTCATCAGTTCATTTACGGCTGGCTCTCCTTCTCATTCCCATTTGAGGGAGCAAGTATGGAAGAGATTATAGACTAAAAAAGATCATACCCAGACTAATAAGCTATTGAATAGACCCGATACATGTATATTCATATTTTCTATTTGTTTGCAGCCTTAGGACCAGACCTACGTGAGGTTCCTGTCAATGTCTCTGGATCTGGCGCCTATACCTGTGAATATATTCCCAACTTAGTGGGTAAGTGTCAAAGCTAAATGAAGCAACCTTACAGTTTCTTAATGTACTGTATAAATGATATTGGCGTGCTGAAAATGAAACTTTCAGAACTTGAACGGGTTGTTTTTCGCATGTAATGGATTTTCTATTTCCGCGAATAGTTTCATCATGTTGGTATGTCAAAACTGACTCTTTTTACACAACCGAGTCTTTTTATTCACTGGATTATTTACTGTTTGTGTCACCTAGGCAACCACACTATTTCCGTGACGTATGGAGCGGAGCAGGTGAGGGGCAGCCCGTTCACTGCGCGTGCGTACGACCTGACCAGGGTAAACGTCAGCGACATCGGGATAGGAGAAGTCGGCAAACCCATGGGCTTCCAGAGTAGGTCAAACTTTTCAAGGTCATCATATTTCATGACGTTAAGTGTCTAAAAAAATCTTAGTTTTTTCTGGAGAATATTTTCAATAAAAGTAGAGAAATTTGTTAACCATTGCTTTTAGAAACATTCTCTTATATCATCTGTGACGTGTTTATTTGACACTTGGCTTGCCTCCGATTCGCCATTTTCTTCAGTAAACGCAAGTGATGCCGGGAAGGGCACCCTCCGGTCAGAGGTCAGCTGCCAAGGTCGGCAGATCTACAGCGACATGAAGGAGTCACCACGTGACAGTGGCAGGTATGACGTCAACTTCACGCCCAAGGTCCCCGAACGCCATGACGTCATGGTCTACTTCAACAATGAAATTGTTCCAGGTGAGACAATTGGTTATAAATCTTCAAATTTTCTCAGATGAAAAAGACGTTCTTAAGATTTACATCAAAGTTTTGGTTGATTTGTTGTTTTCTCGATGCAATTAAATATATCCATGATATCAGTTCATCAGAGTATTGTACCAGTAAATGTTACATTCCTAGGGGTCTCCAAATACGACTTTTGTTGTCTGGTTCTGTCTTTAACATGACGTGTTTCATTCTACCTTCCATGGCTTTGGAAGCTAGCCTGATGACAGCACCGAGTTATAAGTATGGTGTTGAAGGATCATTGCTCTATTCTTCATGACAAGCCCTGACAGTTAACATGTACTAACATAATTCCACCAGGGTAAATAATTCCGCCACCCTGAAAAGATACGTCCAAACAGATCTCCGACCCAAAGTCCCCCAGGATAAAGCACTCCTGCTGTTAGAGATCTCTTAAATCCACTGTTTTTCAAGGTGGCGTTTTTATGTAACCCGGCGGATTAATGTAAATGAAGGTTATAATGAATTTTGTTGCCTTATCTTCTTCAAGGTTGCCCACTGCTTGCGGACGTGAGGCCGGAGCGGTCGCCCATCGCGAGCGGGAACGGACTACGGGAGGGGCTGGAGGGACGAGCCTGCGACTTCACGGTGGACACTGCCGGCTGCAAAAAGGAGAAGATCGATGTCCAAGTCTTTGGTAAGTAACTGTATAGGATATTTGCAGTCACGTGACTATGACGTAATTCACCGTCCGCCATGTCGGAGTGATGTCATTATGCAATAACTGCTACAAATGTTAAATGTCATGTGCAAATGCCTTATAAGGTGTTTTTTGGAAAGTAGGGAAGTAACAGTAACTGGCAGTGGCTCGAACCTGTTGATAACTTTATTCAATACAAAAATTATTCAAGCAACTGGATATGCTCAGTGAACGGTCGGACATTTCAAACAGCACCAGCTGTCTTTCGTCAGTGAATGCTGTCTGAAATGTCTCACCAATTGCAAAACTTATCCAGTTGCTTGAGTCCCTTTTGTATTGAATATCTCATTACTTTTATGTAGTTTGTATGTCTTATGTTTGTATGTTTTATGTCCACGAAGATAAGCTGCTTACAAATATAGTGTGTAAGCTAATGGACTTCATAAAGTAGTCAAAGAATCACCTGGATGTCTAACCTTCATCGACGTGTTCCTAACTTTGTTAATCTCCCAATTGTAGGCCCGAACGCCGAGTGTAACAACGTGAGTGTGGTTCAGCACGCGGACAGGGTGGAGTGTTCCTACGTGCCGAAGGAGTCAGGTGTGCACGTGGTGGACATCACTCACGGTGGGAAGGAAATACCAGGTAAATCTCTCACTCTTTCTCTCTTTTCCCTCTCTTGAAACACAATTTAGCGGAAAATATACGAGACCTCCAATTTTCATGATATCCATGTACACTTGACAAAATTAAACCCGTGTACGTATAATCTTAGAATGAGTATTCCATATGCAAATTATGGAGCTTAGCCCCTTCCAGCCAGTGAACATCAACCATAACTGCTTGATTGTGATTGGTGGAATGGTCAGCATCCTAGCAGCCAATTGCCGCCTTCGACTTCAGCAAGTTTCTCACTTCTAACCTCTTTATGCGAATTAGGGAGTCCCTTCCAACCAGTGATCGTCAACCCTCACCGCGTGTCTGTGATTGGTGGAATGGACAGCATCCTTGCAGCCAATGGGCGCCTCCCCCTGGTTGTGAGCGAGCGGTGCACGATCCCTCTTACAGCCAGTCAGGCGGGTCCGGGCAGGATGACGTCACGAGTCAGGAGCGCATCACGTGAACTCCCCGTGGACGTCGACGTAAAGCCTGACGGGAAACATTACGTCAGCTTTGTACCAGAAGAAGAAGGTGTGCTACTTCATTCATAAAATCACATTCATTCATTCATATCCATGCATTCGTCCACTGGTTCGTTCAATCATTTCATTAGTTCCTTCGTCTGTTTATTCCGGAAATATTCGTATGATAACGCTTGAACTATGACGATGACCAAACGAGCGCAGTGCATGTGTCCAGATATCAATGGGCTAGTAAGCTGACAGAAGTCAGAACAACAGATAAGCTCTGGAATTGAATTGAATTGAACGGCAATCGATGAATCGATACATGCACATCTCTTTATTTTCATTAGTTAGTCCCTTCCATTCGGAAACTGTTGTGTAATACTTTTATTCAAGAACTGTCTGTCCTTAATAGACAAAAAAGTCACAAATTGAACTTCTTCTAAAGTATTTTGAAATTTATTTCCAGGTGAGCACAACATAGACATCAAGTGGAACGACCACCACATCAATAGGTCGCCCCTGATCGGTGACGCTGACCAGTACGCAGTAGACGCGAGGCGAGTGGAGCTGAGCGGGAGCGGGCTGGGACCGGAGGTCAAGGGCAGCGTTCCTCAGGAGTTCATCATCGACGGCAGCAGGGCGGGGCGAGGTAGGCGTGCTATTGGGTGTTTGCAGTCATGTGACTGTGACGTTATTTAGCGTCCGCCATGTTTGTTTATTTGTTTGCTTGTCTGGGCCCGGAGATGACGGGCAGCGTTCCACAGGAGTTCATCATTTATGGCAGCAGGGCGGGGCGAGGTACAAAATACTATTGGTTGTTTGAAGTCATGTAGCTACAAACTTCTACTAGAAATGCTCTTATAGCTGATCACCCTCTGTTTTTCCACTGTACATTAGCCAGACAAAAAGGCCTATGCTTAACCTCAGTTGAGGATGACAACTTTGTCGCCCTTATTACATTGAGCACATAGAACCCAATACTATGAAATATTTACGAGTTATCTTCTGTGGTATTTCCATCTTGAATTGTTTGCAAACATGATATTTTTCAAAGCATTAAAACAAACAAATTCTCAATTCACCTCAACATGCTACAAAGGAAGATGACCCCCGCCGCCATGTGCCTGCGAAGCTAGCTGGTGTGTTACGCCGAATGGCGGCTAAACCGGCCATATAGATACAGATACTGATGGCAATGCCCAAAGCAAAAACAAAAAACTAAATTTCCATCCCTTGATAAGTGTTCGCTTTGTCTACTCACAGGGTCTCCTCACGTCACCATGAACGGTCCACAGCCAGTAGATGTTGCCTTGGAACCCATTCTCGGCAAGAAGAACGTCTACAAGGCCAAGTACGAGGCAACAGAGCCAGGTAAGTCCTTCCTTCCAAGTTTCTGGACACAGACTGGTTTACGCGGATGCGAGCGATTGTATTGGACAACGACTCACGCCATTCTCCGTGTTTAGCTTGGTAACCAGCCCGATTTTAGCTGCCATCTCTCATTTGTCGTCTCCACAAATTTGTGGCGAAGGTAAAAAAAGACTCGGCTGCTAAAATTGGGTTGGATATCAGGCTAGCGTTTTTCCCTCATCAACAATTGGCAAGTTATCACTAAAAGATGTCTGCTTGATGTGCTCTGATTCAAAGTGTTGTAGTTTGATTACAAGAAAAAGTAAGTGGGATATGGTGTCCACATAGAATATTGACATCAGAACTGTGATGTGACTTCACAAACAATCAATTCTTAATAAACACATATACAAACACTCGAAATCCTTGGAAGTTTCAGGTTTCCCCTATGTGTTTTTCTTTACTGTTTGCAACAAAATATACCTTTTTATGTGCAAAGAATGATAAACCTGATAGTATGATTATGGATAAACTTGAAGCACCTTTCTATGTCGATTTCCAGGAGAGTACCAGATGAACTGCCTGTGGTCTCATAAGGAGGTTCCGGGCTCGCCTTACGACATCCAGGTGTATGACAGCAGGCGTGTGACGTACGCGGGACCTGACGCAGGCAACCTGGGCAGGACCGTCAAGGGCATCATCGACCCGCGCAGGGCGGGAAAACAAGGTGAGGGCACCATATCGTCCTACTCGTAATGCTCGTAGGGCCCGATTCCGTCTTATTACCAAGCAGAGGTTAGGCTTACCGTCTTCTTGAAAGTGATACGACGATGATGGTTAAACATCCAAGTAATAAGATAATACTATACGTAATATAATACAGATAGAATATAAGAATAAGATGCACAATTTACACAATCAACTCCTAGCGATTCCCTTCGGTACTGCAGTAGTCTGTATACAAACGCTGGCAAACTGTGACCTCTGATAGTGCTCCAAAACAGAACATTATCATCCACATATATCGGGCGCTGGTACATTTGGTCCGATACAATGAGACTCTAGAAAGCGAACATCAGATGAACGACTAGTAATAGATTCAAATATCCTAACTCTGATATCAAACGACTTGTTGCTTTCGTTACCTAGGTAACATGAAGGTTCGGTGCTCCGGCCCTTCTAAGCGCGCTGACGTCAGCCTGGCGGAGAACGGTGACGGCTAATATCTAATGACGTGTTATTTTTGTTTGTTGTTACCAAGGTAACATGAAGGTTCGTTGCTCCGGCCCGTCTAAGCGCGCTGACGTCAGCCTGGCGGAGAATGGTGACGGCTAATATCTGATGACTAGCCTGTATTTACACAAGCTCTCGGCCGTAGGTTACTGACCCCCAGCCCAAGAGGGGGATCGCGGTTACAGGACCGGCTGGCCACTAGGAGCGCGATTCGTCAGGCTATATGATGACGTGTTGCTTTTGTTTGTTGTTGCCTAGGTAACATGAAGGTTCGGTGCTCCGGCCCGTCGAAGCGCGCTGACGTCAGCCTGGCGGAGAACGGTGACGGAACCATCGGGGTTGAGGTCCTGCCGCACGAGGCCGGCCCGCACAACCTCGAGATCCGCTGCAACGACGAGTCTATCGCAGGTAGGTCATGCACCACTATGTCATGCACTATGCCATGCACTACGTATCACATACACAGGTAATACAGGCCCGCACAATCTGGAGATCCGCTGCAGGTGCATTTGCAATCGCGTGAGGCAAGGTCGTGAATAAGGCGTGATATGGCGCAATGTGGCGATGGAGGCATCACGAAAGTCATCAAGAGAAATGGCCTAAAAAGTAGATTCTCCTAGATCATCTTCGTGTACATGCCTATTTCTACCTCTGTATTCTATCTGTCGAACCGACAGGAGAATCCATCATGTTTGGAGATCACTAGGCTTTTAATACGACCTGTCTTAGAATCCTTGTCTGTCTCAGTGTGCAGTTTGAATGGTTGCGTACCATCTTGTGCAAACACCCTAAAATGTAGATGGCTAAACCAAAGGATCCTATATGTACATAGGTCAATTTCTCCATAAATCATTCGAAAAGCGAGACAGAATTACCCATACATGACTATATATTGTAACAAATACACTGGTTTCGAAAATATTTTGTACTTAAAATTGTAGGATAGATTAGCCTTGTAGAACAGAGTGTTGATTTCATGCCATACATTGTACCATGTACGATTGTTGAGCAATAAAGTTCACTTCACTTCACTTCTATATCCTATAGTAATCTTTACCATTGTATTGCATTCACCACCATTTTTCATTCAATATCGTAATGATATGTAAAGATGTTTCCACGCTAAGGTTGTAATGATAATGTGACTGTTTCTTTTCCAGGTTCTCCCTTCACCATTGACATCGAGGACCAGCCCGACGCCAGTAAGGTGCGCGTGTTCGGGCCGGGGCTGCAGAGCGGACAGCTGGACGGCTTCAAGGGGAACTTCCTGGTGGACGGGAGCGAGGCCGGACCCGGGGAGCTCAAAATCCGCGTCTACGGACCTTCCAGAGGTAAGCTGGAGCACAAGCTGTTGGTGAATATCTACCTGCTAAGTGCCTTTGACTATGCTACCTTTATAAGTCCTGTGCGTTTCACGATGTGATCTTTCAACCACTTAAGGGTCTTCCACGGGGTCTGAGATTGGCAAAATCCTAGTTTAAAGGTTGTTCTCACACATAAATCCGAGTGTACGGAACCTCCAGAGGTAAGCTGGGGTACACGTTGTTCTCAACAAAATAAATGCATATGGTATCTTTTGAAAAAATATCTAAACGTTTACACACAACAAAAGAGCTTGCTACCCTGGGGAGCTTTCGAGACGGACTCTGTGTCTTTAGCAAGCCGTTAAAGTCAGCTATTGAGTATATGGTAGCATTCGTTTAATTATCCTTTCAGAATCTCCTTCTATATAGATTCGGCTAGCTAATGAAGTTACAAGTTTTCATTTTCCTTTCATTTTTTTTGACCAGGAAATGTACTTAGGTCATTTTGACCTGTTTTTCAGGCAGTCCTGAGTCTAGCAAAACAATAACGATAACTTTCGCACATTCCACGTACCTACAACGACAATATCATGACATATATAAGCCTAGGATCAGAAATCACAATGATGTCGACTAACGAGTATCACTGAAAGGGCGATATACAAGCTTCGCATGACCTTTATCTCCGTGACTTGAATAATGATATTCATTGCTTATTCATTAAGAATTGATTATTTTTCAGACTCCTTTAGGTTGGAATCCAAAGTCCTGAACGAAGAGGACCGGAAAGTCGCCATGTCGTTCATTCCGAAGGAGGAGGGGCGGTACGAGATCGCCGTCAACTGGTCGGGCGAACACGTCCCCGGCAGCCCGTTCCCTGTCATCGTACACGGCCGCCAGGACATGATGGACGCCCAGCAGGACATGGTCAACTCCGCCCCAGTCATGGCCGCCGAACCCCCTCCCTTACCAGCCCTACCGCCTCCGCGGGACTACGAGTACCTTCCGCCGGGAGCGCGCGACTTCGACGATCCGATCTACCGGCCCCCAGCGCCGCCCATCCGCCGAGAATCCACCTACGAGCCCCGTAGGCCCGTAGTCCAAAACGGGTACTACATCGATCCCTACAACAGATACCCGGCTGACTACCAGCGTCCCGCCTACTCCAACCCCGTCTACGATCGCTACTACGACCCGTACGATAAGTTTCCGCCGAGGGACTACCTCGAGCCGCGTAAGGACCAGTACTACTACCATCCCCGGTACGAGGGCTACGAGCCGCCCAGTCGGTACTACCCGCTAAACACCAGGTCCGATCTAGACGACATCGACAAACGGTCGGACTTTTACATCCCCACAGACGCCCGTGAGGGCAGGAAGGCCAGAAAACTGCCAGCGATAACATACTAGAAACTGTAGAGCATTTTGTAACAGTTTTGAGATGATTATATGTATATCACATAACCAAGAAAATAGTATGTCATCACTGGGAATTCAGTGTCCTCCTTGACTGATTTTGATAACCTTAAAGATGTCTTGATAAAACCTTTCTTAGCTTTTCTCTGCGTGTTATCTTTGTTTAGACTAAAAGGACAAAAGATACGACTGTTCTTATCTTAAAATTCTTTTCGACGAACCAAATACACAATTATCAAGCAGAGACTTCTCATTATAGGTGATTAATAAATCAAATCCTTAAACTCTGCGTGGAAGATATATGTTCCTGTAATCCAGAAACATATCTTAAAGTCACATATGGTATCGTTGGTTCCAGATTTCTGTGCCTTCCTCCTCAAACTAAACCGATACGAACCTATTAATAATGACCGTAAGAACACGATGAACAGCAAATGGTTATTCCGATGATGTTGATATCCAGATCAATAGTCAAACCTGCCCAAGAAGACCACTCAGGGGACCGATAGAATCCGGTCTATGTGTACTGGCGGTTAATATGGACTATGGTTCTTAAGGCTTGTGTCGATGGGAAAGAGGATCCAAGGGACCACCAAAAAGTGGTCACATTGGCCAGGTGGTCCTCATGCAGAGGTGGTCACTTGTGAAGGTTTGAGTGTATATCAATGGACATTTGGTCCTTATGTAGAGGTGGTCATTAGTCCAAGTTTGACTGTATATCAATGACAAGGTGGTCCTTATGCAGAGGTGGTCACTTGTACAGGTTTGACTGTATATCAATGACCAGGCGGTCCTTATGTAGAGGTGGTCCCTTGTACGTGTACAGGTTTATATCAATGGCCAGGTGGTTCTTATGTAGATTTGCTCACTCGTAATACAGTATTGTCCACGGATTAAGAATCCTACTAATTTAAACCTCAACAAATAATCTCATGTTCGTACACACTTTAAAAAAACAACTGTATTGCCTCTCTTAGAGAGGCAGAATATAAGTTATACTTTTAAGTTGTATGTATTGTTTTTGTTTCTGTTATATCCCTTGAATGTGTTCGTATATTTGCCATAATATCATATCAGTATATGTGAATATATATTTTTTCTCACTTGTATTTCTAACTGAATGTGTATGAGGTCATATGGCACGCACTGACTGTGCTTCTATGCTACTTATAGTGTCTTCTTTTAGGAAAGTATGAACTATCAATGTAGTACATTTTATCTTTTGATATACATATATGTTAATTTTATATACAGCACTATAAATGTCTTATATTTAGTCGAGTGCCTTATCTGTTTTAGCTTCACAATTGTATTGACCTTTGTTTAAATCCATATATATATATATATAACGTTATATATGTTATAAAATTGGTAATCCTGAACCAAGATTCATACAAACCTTTAATGATAATTGTTTTTTCAAAATAAGTTTGATAAGTTAAATATTCATTATTTTATACCATTACCTTAGATATTGTATAATAACATGAAGCAAGCTGTTCTTACCTTGGGTCCTTTCTGGGCATAGAGAAGGCTATCACAAAGTTGTCCTCCTATGAAAAGCTTTTTTTTGGTTGAAGTTGAAGCTTTCTAGACTTTGTATCCAGAACCAGCCGATTCCTACCTGGCCGAAGAAACTCTACTCTACTCTACTCTACTGTATCTACTTTCCCTTAGGAAAGATAGCAAAAGCGTGGATGACGACTGTGCTGTTATGATTAAAAAATAAATGTTTTGTATTTCATAAATTGACCACTGATTGTAGAGATAAGTGCCTGTGAATGAGCTGAGAATGTGATACTGATTCACTTCTTTCCGTAGTTATTTGGACAATTATCTGATTGATAATAAAGCGGTGTATGACACTCAAGCTGGCCATTGTGTTGAGTAGACTTAGTGTATTCATTTGGTCACTCTTATATTAGGTAACAGCGAAAAAGCAACTATTTTTCTAATTCTCAAACCAAGTACTCTTTTCTAAAGGTTACCTCGTATGAATTAGACCTACATAGATTAATATAACCCCCCCCCCCCAAGTGCTGTTAGTATGCAGGTCTGTAAAATTGACATAATTCTGTATCAGTTATGGATGCCCTGTACTTGGGAGCAACGAGTTCCCCTTTACAATTGTTCGACGAAAATGAAAGTTTTCGAACACATAAATCCTAGAAGGTGATGACTCGTTGTGCAGTACTAGACAAGAGCTCGAGTACTAAATGTTGCACACAAAAAAAGGACGCAAAAATCTGCGACTGCGACGGATATCTTTACATCTGCTTAGAGATTAGTTTGTCCCACTCACAGACAGTATCCTCAAGTTGAACTCCTCCTGTCCCGCGGCAATATCTGCGCTTAGCTGTCTTCGGGCAGGTTTTTCGTGTTTCTCACGGGTTTATGCAAATGTAAGAAGTGATCTAAGACAGAAGACAAAGGCTACAGTCTTCTCGGACCTACAGCTGCCTGGAGATGCTATCAGTTCCCACGCTTTGGAAATACCTGGGGAAAAGGTGTTTTGCATTATGATGAGGTGTCATGCAGATAAACACTGATAAGAACTAAGCTTGA